>NC_061824.1:19368653-19371153 GCF_019202785.1 Penaeus chinensis
ATAATAATAATAATAATGAAAATAATAGTAATAATAATAATAATGATAATATTAACAATAATAATAATAATTATAATAATAAAGAGAAAGAAGAAGAAGAAACGAAACAAAGAAACTAAATACGCAAAAACTGGAAAAGAAGAAGACAACACCAAAGAGGAAGAAGACCAAGAGGCAAAGGCTGGAGCAGAGGCGCCGGGGTCCATAGGCCTATCGAAGCTCGCGCACTAAAGGCCACTCACGGGCCCACATGGCAGCGAAGCCAATGGTTATCGGGAATTGCGAGCCGGAAGTGTGCTGACGAAGAGCGGGGCTGACAGGAGGCGTGTTCGACAAATCCGATGCTTAGTGATGATGGCGGGTGATGTTGAGACGGTTAGTCTGCTGGTAATGGAAAAAAAAAAAAAAGTTTTCTTCGGATTATGTTTGATCTGTTTCTCTTCGTTTTTTTTTTTTTTTTTTTTTTTTTTTTTTTTTTAGGGTATATATATATGTTATATTTCATATGTCTGTCTGTGCTTGCCTGGCTGTCTGTCTGTCTGATTGTATCTCTCTCTCACTCTTCTCTCTCTCTCTCTCTATCTCTCTATCTCTGTCTCTGTCTCTGTCTCTCTCTCTCTCTCTCTCTCTCTCTCTCTCTCTCTCTCTCTCTCTCTCTCTCTCTCTCTCTCCCCCTCTCTCTCTCTCCCTCCGTCTCTGTCTCTGTTCAGGCTTATTTGTTTATTTGCAATATGTGTGTATTATAAACTATAATAGAGTCAAACTAAATCAAACATTTTAGTCCTTATCTTACTAGTTTGTGAACACTTGCACAGTCTCGAGCCCAGCCACTCCCGCGTCGCCCGAGCTTTCCAAAAATAGCCATTGAGGATCCGAAGCTATTCGTTAAATAAATCATGAAATCGCGTAATAAATTTCTGAAAACCCTTGTGCATCTTTGATTATTCCTGGCACGTGAAAGTACAAACACCATCTTATTTTTTTTTCTTCCTAGACAAAAAGAGATTTTGTTAATGACCCTCTCTTACCGCCCAAGGCAATGGAGTCATTAATTGCATTTATGTGTCATTTTCACATTCAGAAAAACAAAAGACTAACGCATTATATGGCATTACGAAGCAGATTTTAGTGCAATTGCATGATCAATTGGGATTTTCCTCACACGCGTATGTTTGCTTAATGACTTTGATATGCAATTAAAAATCTATTGTCGAAAGATGCAAGCCGGAGAGTGGTGTGAGTCTGGCGAATAAAAGTGTAATGATTTAAGTAAGCATAATATATCGCGCGGGTTCTTAAGCATTATAGAAACTTTTAAAACCATCTAATTGTACATTGAATTTCGCTTGCTTATTAAAACGAACACATGCCGTCACAGAAATGAATTTGGAAATGTCACACAGACATATTAAAAAGGATGATCTATTTTTATTTCTTTATTACAAACACTTTATATTTCTATACTTTTACTCTGCTTTTTTTTATATTCTTTCATCTGTAGTAATTACTATGATCCTTATCAATTGTCCATAATTGTTACCAGTAGCATCAACGTAATCTCCATATCTATTTAGTGATCCTGCTGACAATCTTATACTGCATATTTCCCCTCATCTACTCTTCTCTCTTCCTGTTTATCTCTTCATATACCTCTATTCCATTCTACCTATACCTACCTACCCATTTACCTACCTTACCTACCTTACATATCTGACCTACCACTCTACCTTTATCTCTGCATGGTAATTTGACCCCTCCTCAGCTTACCTGTACATCTCCGCCGTTTTCTACCGTTTACTCTATCTTTGCATGGCAGATTGGACACGTTTCATGCACAATAAGTTTTAATGGAGAGGCAAGCGAGTCGGGGAAGATCTGTGGTTCAACCATATGGTTTATTAGGGCAGTAAATCATAGCCATAACAGGCCAGCTGCGACGGCGCACGCGAGACAACTGCTGGGTTACAACCTTGTGGCAGAGGGGGGGGGGGGGGGGGAGAAGAGAGAGGGGAAGAGGAGAGAGAGAGAGAGAGAGAGAGAGAGAGAGAGAGAGAGAGAGAGAGAGAGAGAGAGAGAGAGAGAGAGAGAGAGAGAGAAATAGATAGAAAGAGAGAGGGAGAGAGAGAGAGAGAGAGAGAGAGAGAGAGAGAGAGAGAGAGAGAGAGATAAATAGATAGAGAGAGAGAGAGAGAGAGAGAGAGAGAGAGAGAGAGAGAGAGAGAGAGAGAGAGAGAGAGAGAGAGAGAGAGAGAGAGAGAGAGAAAGAAACGTAGAGGAAATCAGAGAGAGAGAAAGAAACAAAGAGTGAAAGCGAGAGGAAGAGCGAATAGCGGAGAGAGAGATAGATAGATAGATAGATAGATAGATAGAGAGAGAGAGAGAGGGAGAGAGAGAGAGAGAGAGAGAGAGAGAGAGAGAGAGACAGAGAGAGAGAGAGAGAGATTTGACCGAAGACAAAAACACCAAAAAGAAAAACACGAAGAAAGAAAGAAAGAACACA
>NC_061824.1:19391153-19393653 GCF_019202785.1 Penaeus chinensis
TATCCTTTTAAAACGTATCTTCAGAGAAAAATGTAAATGATATTGTTTCTTTTTCTTGAATAAAAGAAATTAGATTATTTTTACTTTTTTTCCATCCTTTTATTTAATTTTTTGAAATTGGATTGTAATGATAATGCTTATTCTAATACTAATACTAATAACTATGATAATGGTAAAAATAATAATAATAATCCTGATAATGCTAATGATACTAATAGTGATAACAATAGTATTAGTAATGTTGACACGAGTAATATTAATGATGATAACAATGATAATGGTAATTATGATAAAATAATAATGATAATGGTAATGATAATAATGATGATAATGATAATAATAATAATAATGATAATGATAATAATAATAATAATAATGATAATAATAAAAATAACAATAATAATGATGATGATGATAATGATATTGATAATAATAATAACACTAATGATAATAATAATAGTAATGATAATGATAATAATAATAACAGCAATAATGATAATAACTATAACAACAACAATAATAACAATAATAATAGTAATGAGGAAGAGGAGGATGATAATAATGATACTGATGATACACACACACACACACACACACACACACATACACACACACACACACACACACAGATATATATATACATATATATATATATTTGAAAAAAAGTAATATTACGCCTCTGCTTATTCATTCCAGCCCCCCCCCCCCCCCCTTTCCCCACGAAAGCAAAATATCCGCACAGCGTCAGAAGCATCCGCATATTTCACGCAAAGAAATAGACAAGATAATAAATATCCTCCCCTTTCACTCCCCTCCCCCCCCTCTTCCGCCCCTCCTGCCCCTCCCTGACCCCCCGCTGCGGATGTAGTAGTTGTAAACATGAACTTTCCCACTTTTTTGTCCTTAAGTCAGCAGGGGGGGAGTCGCGCCCTGGAGATTGGGGGGGGGTGGGGTGGGGGGGGCGGTGAGATTCGATCCTGGGATGATAGTAAATTCCCCCCCCCCCCTCCCTGGTTAAAAATGGGGAGGTGGGGTATATAGCAGGGAGGGGGGGCGAGAATGATGATGGGGAGTTGGCTTAAGATTGGGGGTCGAAGGGGGGAGGGGGAGGGGGGGGCAGGGTTAAGATTAGATTCTTGTGATGGACGAGTTGGTCTCAAAAAGTGGGATTTACGATGGGAACTGAACAGCGGAGGGTCGTTTCTTCTTCATTTTCTTCCTCTTCTGCTCCTTCTCCTCCTCCTACTCTTCCTCCACTCGTTACTTCTTGTTATCCTGCTATCCTCTCTTCGTCTCTTTCTTCTCCTCCTCCTATATCTCCTTCTCCTCCTCCTCTTCCTCCTTCTCCTCCTTCTGTGTCTCAATCTTCTCCTCCTCTATCTCCTCCTTCTCCTCCTCCTCTTCCTCCTCCTTCTCCTCCTTCTGTGTCTCCTTCTCCTCCTCCTCTTCCTCCTCCATCCGCTACTTCTTCTTATTCTGCTATCCTCCTTCCGCCTCTTCCTTCTCCTTCTCCTGCGTCTCCTATTCCTCCTCCTCCTCCTCCTCGTATTGCCTCGTCTCCTCCTTCGATCTTTCTGTCTCCTCCAAACCTTCTCCTCGTTCGCTTTTCCTTATCTTTCTCTTCTTTCTGTTTATCATTCATCTCTTACTTATCCTTCTCTTTTTCTTGCTCCTCCTCTTCTTCTTCTTCCTCCTCTTCTTCTTCCTTCTCCTCCTCCTCCTTGTAAAAAAGTCACAGTAGTAAAATGCAGTAAAGTCTGATCATAGGAGTTATGGGTGTTAATGGGCGTCGTGAACGGCCCAGACAGGCCATGGGCGGCGGCTAGCTTGGGTGGGCGTAGAGGCTAATGGTGGGCTGAAGTGCTGAGTCCCGTGGTATATGCGTAATGGATTTGAAATGCTGGCGCTTCTAAGTGTTACATTAAAGTTAATTAGAAGCTGTGCGGGTGATCTGTTTATGAAAATTGTTCTTCGAATTTATTTTTGGGTTGTTCTTGTTTAATTGCAGTTACTGTTGCATCTTATATTAGTATTAATATAAAGATGATAGCACCATCAGTATTACTCGTCGTAATAAAGTTGGTATTAACGATTATGAATATTAATGAATGTGGTATTGTCAATGATAATGATAGTACTACTAGTAACGATAATGACAATGATAAACGTATAGTAATTATAATAATGATGATGATGATGATGATGATGATGATGATGATGATGATGATGATGATGATGATGATGATGATGATGATGATGATGATGATGATGATGATGATGACGATGATGATGATGATGATGTTGATGATGATGATGATGATGATGATGATGATAATAATGATAATGATGAAGATGATGATAATACTGATGATACAGTTCTCAAAAATATGACCATCATCCGGATATATTTCCTTGTGTTTCGTTTTGGACCAAACAATTTAGCTATTCATCTGCCTTTTCCTTTCTTCCATCTTTTTTTCCCATACATCGCTTCATCTCA
>NC_061824.1:19441153-19443653 GCF_019202785.1 Penaeus chinensis
CTGCGTCAAGGCAACAGAGGGTACACTTCTGAAACCCCCTCCATAGCCCTTGACTCATCTTGTAAATGTTTATTTATTTACCCTTTATTTTCATCCGATTAAGTCCTTTGTTGGAACTGCAAGGGTGCAGAATCCTACCATTTTTGGCATTTTAAATGTAAAAAGGGAAGATGCATCCCCCAAAAAAATACATAGAGAAAAGAATAAATAAAGAAAATTTAAAGGATAATTAAAAACGAAACTTAAAGGATCACTTTTTCGTCCATTCTTGTTAAGCGAGAAAAACCCATGAAAAGAAGTAAATTATAACCACAAACAGTCGTTCAGGAAACCCCTTTACCGATCAACAGACCACTTATATACTCTTACACAGCACAAACGGAAAAACACACACACACCACTGTGTTTGTTATATTAATATATATAAATATATATATATATAAAAATTTTATAGATATTTATATATTGTAAACATAAGTATATACATACATACATTTATATGTATAAAAATTTCGAAATATAATATAATATATATATATATAATATATAATAATATATATATTATATATATATATAATATATCCTAACAAGAACACACAAACCAAACATACAAAAAGTAATCATAAGATATAAGATTGACAACCAACAGATAATAGATAATAGATAAATAGAGGAAGAAAAGAAAAAAGAAAAGGAGAGAAAGAGAAGAGAGAGAAAGAAAGAGAAGAAGAGAGAGAGAGAAGAGGAAGGAAGGAGGATTAAGCCCACAAACAAAAAAACAAGGACACAGAAACACTAATAATAAGAAAACAAAGAAAAAATAGCAACACCGTTTTTTCGCCTACCAACGACGGGCGCGCAAACGTTTCCACATATCCAGAAAACTTCTCATACCAAGCCTAGGCCTACTCGACTGAGCGAAAAATTGTAAATGGTATGGAGATCTTTTATTCATCTGTCTTGTTTTTCCTTTTTTTTTTGTATTCCTTCACTTTTTTTTTTTTTTTTTTTTTTTGCTTTTCTTACCCGTATAAACTACAGACGATTCAAATCTGCCAAAGTTTTTGTTTTTTTGGGCCCTATGAATTGTGCTTTGGTCCATAAAACAGGCCACTTTCACTATGATAATCTTTAAGAGACTCCAAAATTTATTCTTATTCATTTTTTTTGTTATTTCTGTATTTATAAGTGTGCTCTTCTCTCGTTCCTATCTTTAAAACCCCTATTTGGTTTTTTTTTCGTACGTCTCTATTGCCTTTTTTCTTATTACGTTTCCCCTTTTCTCTTTTTTTATCATCGTACTTTTTTCAAGGTTGTTAATATTCATATTTTCGTCAGGGTATAAATTCACACTCTTATACAAATATACTATCATCGCTTTTATATCAATGATGCTATTTATCCCAATTTCTTTCATAATAATCATCATTATCTATCTCATTTTTTGCAGACCCCCTTTCCGCACACATACATCCATTACGCACTCGACAAAAGCCCCAATAAGTCCCCCTCAAATAACCCAACTTGACTCAATACATACTATCAATTTGCCTAATATCTCACCTTTGCTCTTATCTCCTCGTCTATTTGTTTATCCGTCCTCGCCTACCCCACATTTACTTTCTCTTTTCCATCTCCTTCGTCGACTTCTTCCCTTAAATGGCATCTCAATCTCCATCTTAATGCATCGCCTCGCCTCCGCCTCCCTCCTCTCTCACTTTTCTCCCCCTTTTCCTCTCTCCCCTCTCCTCTCTCCCCCTTTTACTCTCCCGTCATCATTTTCTCACTCTCCTTTCCCCACCCCCCCTCTCTCTCCCTCTCCTCTCTCGCCCGCCCGATCCCGTTAATTTCATCAACTCCCTTTCCCGATCCTCACCTACAAAAGATCAAACCTTTGCGCACTAAGAAAGAGAGGGTGGGGTGGGGTGGGGTGGGTGAGGTGGGAGTAGGAGGAGAGGTGTATTAGTAGTAAAGAAAGGTGGGTCCAACGTAGGGTGGGGGAATCGCGTGTGAGTTTGGAGTTAGAATGAAGAATATGTAGATTTTGGAGAAGTTAGGAGGGCAATAAGATAGGAGAGGGTAAGGCAGGGGTGTCTCTTTATATCCTTGAACATCCAACTCACTCCAAATCTTTGTAACTCCTCCCCTATCGTCTCGCGCGTTCAGGCATCTTCGCGTTCACTTCATCTGATTCATCTCTCTCCCTCCATCTTCCGCCTTTCTCCTCTTCTCCAACCATTTATTCTCCTCTCCCTCCTAAACCCGCCTCTCTCTCCCCTCACCCTCCTCCGTCTCTTTCTCCGCCTCCTCCTCCTCCTCCTCCCTCCTCCTCCGCCATCTCTATATCCTCCCTCCTCCTCCCCCCTTCCCCACCTCTCTCCTCACTCCCCCTCCTCCTCTCGTCTCTTCTCCCCTCCTCCCCCTCCTCCACCTCCTCCTCCTCCTCCATCTCTATCGCTCCTCAGCCGCCTCCCCTCCCTCCTCCATCTCTATCTCCTCT
>NC_061824.1:19453653-19458653 GCF_019202785.1 Penaeus chinensis
TTAACCACAACACAAACAACAACAATGGCTGTTACTCAACACCCAAGTCCTCCTTCGGAAGTGATCGTTTAAGCGCCTTGGTCTCCTTTGTCCATGGGCCCAGCGGACGCCTTCGTTCCCACGGTGGGCGCTGGCCTCGCCGTCTTCGGGGCGCGCGGCTCGAGGCTGGCGGCGGGCGTGCGGGCGTGGAAAGTCGCCCGGTTGCTCTCGCTTTGAGGTGTTTGTGCAAGCGGCTGAGGTTAGTGTGCGAGGAGGTGGGTTAATTCATTTTTGTGTTGTCAGCATCATCGGGAACATAGTTATGACTTGTTCTTATCACTATTTTGTTACTATTCTTACTATTATCATCATCATTGTCATTATCATTATCATTATCATTATCATTATCATTATCATTATCATTATCATTATAATCATCATCATCAACAACAACAACAACAACAACAACAACAACAACAACAACAACAACAACAATAACAACAACAACATCTTCATCATCATGTTTTCACGGAAAATAAATAAAGTAAGAAAGAAAGAAAAAAAATACTTTCCCGTCCCCCTTCTTCCTTTCGCCCCCCCCCTTCCTACCCCCTCCCCCCTCCCATTTCCCTTTCTCTTTCCCTCTACCCTTCCCTCTTTCGCCCTTCCCCCCTTCCCTCTCTGACTCTCAAATTTTCCTTAAATTCACTCCTCTTCTCCTTTAAACCCTAGATTTTTCCCCCTCCCTCTACCCCCTCTTTCTCTTCAAATTCCCCTACCTTATCTTTCCCCTCTTTTCCCTATTCCTTTTTCTCCTTTCATGCCCCCCCATTTCTCCTTCCCCCTCCCTCTCTTCTCTCCAAGCACCCTTTCACTTTCTTTTTTCGTTTCCCCGCCTTTCTTCCCCTATTCCTTCTTACTCCCTTTCTCAATTTTTCTCCTCAGAGAGTTGTGTAAATATGTGTGCAGCGTACATAAAAGTAATATTAATAATATCGATAATAGAATGCGTGCGTGCATGTGTGTGTGTGTGTGTGTGAGTGTGTGCGTGCATGTGTGTGTGTGTGTGTGTTTGTGTGTGTGTGTGCGTGTGTGTGTGTGTGTGTGTGTGTGTGTGTGTGTGTGTGTGTGTGTGTGATATTTATGTTGTTTATTTATCACACCATTTCACACCGAATTTAATTGACCAAGTCCGTAGTCAGATGAATTTTGATTTCAGGCATTACTTGCTTAATTTACATTAAATTGAAAAAACAAATTAAGTTTACAGTTGAATGGAATATCTATTCAGACGTAAGATGGAATATGATATTATTAATATTACTGTTACGCTGATTACCTTTATTGTTATCATTATTATTATTATTATTATTATTATTATTGTTATTATTATTATTATTATTATTATTATTATTATTATTATTATTATTATTATCATTATTATTATTATTATTAGTAGTAGTAGTAGTAGTAGTAGTAGTAGGCCTAGTTGTTGTAGTAATAACAGTACTATCATCATTATCGTCATTATCATTACTGTTATTATTACTATCATTATTATCATTATTATTACCATCATCATTATGATCGTGATCATCATCATCATCATTGTCATTATTTTATCATATTATTATTGTTGTTATTACCAATATCATTCTTATCTTTCTTATTAATTATCATCATTACTTTCATTTGTATTGTTGTTGCTGCTGATATTTTGTTGTTATTATTATTGTTGTCGTTGTTATGATTATGATCGTTCAAGGCCCAGACAAACACACACACTTACTCACAGATAGATAGACAGACAGACAGAGAGACCGACAGACAGGCAGACAGACAGACAGACAGACAGACAGACAGAAAGACAGACAGACAGACAGACAGACAGACAGACAGACAGACAGACAGACAGACAGACAGACAGACAGACAGACAGACAGAATCAGAATAAAAATAAAAATAAAAAGTTAACATAAAAACAAAAATTAAAAACACAAATAACCATACATATCCACTCCTACACGAACACATACACACCTACACACCAACCAACATCCGCACACAACTCCCCCCCCCCCCCACTTACAACATCTCCAGTCGTCCACACACTCTCTGAGCCAAGAATCCACCCGAGAAACGGATAATAACGCTCGTGCTGTAGGGTCAGGTTACGTGGGCCGCTGACGTGAATTCTCGAGCCCTTGGAAGCCCGTATTGTGGTGTCCGGTGAGGGACTGACCTGATGCACCGTGGGAATATGGTGTATGGTGTTCTGCCTCACTGTATGTGCGTGGTGTTGGAGGATGTGACTGATAATCATTTCTTGATAATGCAGTTGGATATGCATACATTCATGCCTTCGTGTGCACATGCAAATAAACTTGCACATAGATACACGCACACCACACACACAGTTAGAGAGACACACCTGTGTAGACCAACTCAACAGCCCACATCCATCATCCATCTAAAGAGAGAGAGAGAGAGAGAGAGAGAGAGAGAGAGAGAGAGAGAGAGAGAGAGAGAGAGAGAGAGAGAGAGAGAGAGGAGAAAGAGAGAGAAGGAGATGAGAGAGAGAGAGAAGGAGATGAGAGAGAGAGAGAGAAAGAGATGAGAGAGATAGAGAGAGTAAACAGATAAACTGTTATGGGGATATCGACAGACAAATGTGTGTATGTTGCATGTATCTCTTATATATATATATATATATATATATATATATATATATATATATATATATATATATATATATATATATATACACACACACACACACACACACACACACACACACACACACACACACACACACACACACACACACACACACACACACACACACACATATATATCAATGGGTAAGGCACCCCGATATAGAATTCGGGAATCCACCTGTCCGCTGGCTCCCCTAATGGCCGCCGTTCCCTGCTCGGCAATAATCGAATCTGGCTGCAAAGATCCCACAAAAGGACTCATCCCTCCTAATGGAACTCCCAGAGAGAAGAATTCAACACTACAATAACGGATTGCGAGACGAGAATTGTGGGTAATGGCTTTCAGATGCCAGAGGGTCTTCCTCTCTCTCGCTCTCGCTCTCGCTCTCGCTCTCTTTCTCTTTCTCTCCCTCCCTCCCTCCCTACCCGTTCTCCACCTCCTTCCCTTCCTCCCTACCGCTCCTCCACTTTCCTCCCTTCCTCCCTACCCCTGCTCCACCCCCCTCCCTTCCTCCCTACCCTTTCTCCACCTCCTTCCCTCCCTCCCTACCCCTTCTCCACCTCCCTCCCTCCTTCTCTCGCCCCTCCCTCCCTCCCTCCCTACCCCATCTCCACCTCCCTCCCTCCCTACCCCTTCTCCACCTCCCTCCCTCCCTCCCTCCCTCCCTCCCTCCCTCCCTCCCTCCCTTCCTTCTCTCCCTCCCTCCCTCCCACTTCCTTTTCCTCCTTCTATTGTAAGGGCAAAGGGGAGCCTCTCGGGGACGCACGCACGCACTCGGCGGCCGCTCTTGTCCTTGTTTTACACTGAACCTTTCATTATCTTCTTTCTTTGTTTTCTTCGCTCTCTTGTCTTGCGGGACGCTGGGCTGCGCGTAGAGAGCAGGGGAGAAAATTCGTGATTTTATCTAGACGGTAATGCTTCATCCATATTATGCTTATCTGGTTCTGATGCATGCTGGTGTGTATGTTTATGTGTACATGTATACATGCATACGTTTGTATATCCATCCATCCATTCATCTATGGATGGATGTGTGTGTGTGAGAAATGGATAAATAGATATAGGTATAGATTTATGTATGCATATATCTATTGTGTAAAAAACTGAGAGCTACTATAGAACGACAGGATTGCTGGATGATGATTTTAAATATTGATCTTTTTCGTGTATTTACGGAGAAGATTGGAGATGAACAAAACGTAATATGATAATTGTACAGATGAAGGATGTAATCAATCCTGAATACTTGTTTGCCTTTATGATTCAGGGAGAGAGCTTCAGTCTACTATATTCTTTTGAAACGAAACTGAGTTGCATGAAGATGAAAAAGAAAAAAAAAAAAAAAATCTGTGTTGACAAAATGCCTTTCCCATGAATGCTTGTTCAGATTTGCCAGAATATGTAATCTGATGACTGTATGTTTGCGTTCTGACCATAAGGGTTATTTTAGATTACACTTGGGATGTACTTGGGTAGCCTGAAAAGGTGAGTAATATCTGCGAAGAATCCTGGAAATAATTATTAATATATTACATACAATATAAAACATGCCTGTATAAACACACACACACCTGTGTGCGTTAGTATGTGTGCATGTCGTAGACACACGAAGGCATTATCGCGGATACCACATGAACGGGTGAAACAAACTGGGATGAGACATCAAAAATAGAATAACACAAAAAATATGTTCAAAAGGACAAGCCTCAGATGTAAAAAACAGAAGCGTCCTATGACTCAAAGTGGCGAGATCATCATGTGACAGAGGGTGACCGACAGAAGCAAAAAAGAAATCACGAGTGCGAAACATCAAGCAGTTTTAATCGATCGCAATAAAGATCACAGTGAATCAGTTTGGGAACAAAAAATGAACTCGGGTGGCAGGTAGAAAAAGTTAGAAGTGAGAAATACAGTGTTAAAAATGTGCTGGCATATAGAAAAGTCCTGATGCGGGTATCTTTCCAACTATAAGAAATAACCAGCAAGGGCGTGAACATATCGAAAATAAAAGGACGCTTAGTGTCGGAGAATGTGCATTAGGCTTCGGAGTAGCGCCCAGTAGCCATGTTCATCTCGGTAAGCCTGTTTGAAGTATTTTATTTTGGAACAGAGTGGACAGGAGCTAGAAACGAAAGACAGTAACAAGGGAGTGTTATTCTGGAACATAGTTAGAATTAGGAAGAATATGGAGATTTTTATGAACATGTTATGAAACAACTTGATTATCAAATTCAACTAATGCTGTGGCAATATTGTGTTAATTGTTATTAGCTAAAACAAATAAATGCACTAGATATCAAGGT
>NC_061824.1:19463653-19465075 GCF_019202785.1 Penaeus chinensis
GGGGAGGGGGGGGAGGGAGGGAGGTAGGGGAATGAGGGAGGGGAGGAGATGAAAGGAGGGAGGGAGGGAAGGAGGGAGGGGAGGAGGTGAAAGGAGGGAGGGAGGAAGGGAGGGAGGGAGGGAGGGAGGGGGGGAGGGAGGGAGGAGGGATTGAGGAAGGGAGGGAGATGAAGTGAGAGGAGGAGGGAGAGAGGGAGATGAAAGGAGGGAGGGAGGGAGGGAGGGAGGGAGGAAGGGAGGGAGGGGGGAGGGGAGGGAGGGAGGGAGGGAGGGAGGGAGGGAGGGGGGGAGGGAGGGAGGGGGGAGGGAGGGAGGAGGGATTGAGGAAGGGAGGGAGATGAATTGAGAGGAGGAGGGAGAGAGGGAGATGAAAGGAAGGGAGGAGGGAGAGGGATGGAGAAATGAAGGAAGGGTGGCGAGGGATGCGTAAATGGATGGAGAGAGATAAAGAAGGACTGAGGAAGTGAGGACCGGAAGGAGGAGGAAAAGTGAGGGAAAGTGGCAAAAGAACAGAGCGAGAGACAGAGAAGAATTAAAAAACAAAGGGAACAGAAAAAAAATGAAAAGGAGGGGAAGAAAAGGGGGGAAATGGGGATAGAGATAGCAGACAAAAAAAAAAAAAAAAAAAAAAAAAAATAGACAAAAAAGAAAAAAAAATAAACACCTCTACATGAGTCAGCTAGCAAAGTAGTTACACTAGTTAACATTATGAGTGATCACGTATTACCCCCCCTCCTTCCCCCCCCTCCTTCCCCCCCCCCACACACACACACGAAATGCATTCATCCCTCAGCATTATCGACCAAGATGCGCTTGATGTACTTGCTGATGAAAAATCTTTCCCCTCGCGAAGTGCCAGTTGCTTTCAAAATGGAACCAAACATTCTAAATATGAACCGACAGTGAAAGATTACATAAACAAGACACTGCCATTCCTGTTTCGAGTCTCGGATTTTTTTTTTTTTTTTTTTTGATAGTTAATTTGCATTTATAGGGGCTATGTTGTTTATCATACCCTATATGTAAAAGTAACATATAGCTACAGTACTGGTGAGATACTGTGAAGATATAGTAGATTAGAAAGAGTAGATTTTGGTTTTAGTGATAGTAAAATTATATATATACACACACACACCACATTACATTATTATATATAATATATATATATATCTATATATTATATATATATATTATATCTGTGTGTGTGTGTGTTGTGTGTGTGTGTGTGTGTGTGTGTGTGTGTGTGTGTGTCTGTGTGTGTGTGTGTGTGTGTGTGTGTCTGTGTGTGTCTGTGTGTGTCTGTGTGTGTCTGAGTGTTGTGTGGTGTGGTGTTGTGTGTGTGTGTGTGTGTGTGTGTGTGTGTGTGTGTGATGTGTGATGGAGTTAGTGGCACATTCATTTTTTTTGAAGTATTACACAAAA
>NC_061824.1:19465175-19467675 GCF_019202785.1 Penaeus chinensis
CATATACATATACATATACATACACATACACATACACTTACACATACAAACATATAGATAAATAGATAGACAGACAGATAGATAGACAGACAGACAGATAGACAGATAGATAGATAGAGAGAGAGAGAGAGGGAGAGAGAGAGAGAGAGAGAGAGAGAGAGAGAGAGAGAGAGAGAGAGAGAGAGAGAAAGAGAGAGAGAGAGAGAGAGATGGAGCCCTAAACCCAACTACCACAAACATTACCAGGCGATGATCTGCCATTGCATCTTAACTACAGCTTTTGATCAGATATTACTAACTTACGAGCCAGTCTTCTCATATTGGCCCCCAAGGCTGCTATGCGCTGCTTCATTTACATGTAAGACAGAGGGCGAGTGCAGTGTTGCATTGTTGCAGGCTGCAGGAGGCACGTTTAATGGAATTATTTCAATAGCATGAGATACTGCAACGGTGCTCAGATTTCCCGATTCAGCAATGTTGCAGAATACCTGAGCACTGTCTGAGATTTCCATTGTTTATTAATTAACCTTCCTGTCGGATTTCCAATTAGCAACAGAACGTATGATGAAACAAATCAGTATAAGTTCTCTATTCAGATCCATTGTCTACTGATGCATGAAACACCAGACACTCTATCTTTGCAATAGGTATTTATGCAATTTCTTAATCAGCTCAGTAACTAATCCTGTTAACATAACTGATGTCAAACTCAGAACAATAGCAAAAAAAGGAATAATTGAATGGAAGAAAAAATGTAATTAATTTACAAATCTGATTTTAAATTCTATTTATTTGCCTCCACATTTTATCACTCTCTCATATCGTCTCATTGCCTAATGCATTGCTATAATCACCCTTAGTTAGAGTAAATTCCTTTATATTGCTTTGTTCTCCGTACCCTGTCCAGCTCCCTCATTCTTAACTTAGTGGCTATAGTCTCCCCTTTACTCATAAACCGTCCCTTCCCCTTATTAAAGTCTCCGCTGTGCCTTCTATCACCCTCTCCTCTCTTTCTTATGATTTATCTCAAATATATATATTTTTTTTTACTTCCTCTCTTTATCTGTCTAACTTATCTAACGCTCCGCTCTGCCTATCTCTTTATATATCTGCGCGTCTAGTTTACACTGCTTTCATTCTGTCTCTGTGATATATCGCCTCCAGTCCACCTTATAATTTGTCTGACTTCATCTCTAGTTTTTGTCTCTGTCTCTTTCTCTCTCTCTCTCTCTCTCTCTCTCTCTCTCTCTCTCGCTCACACACACACACAAACTCTCTCTCTCTCACCCGCACACATACTCTCTCTCTCTCTCTCTCTCTCTCTCTCTGTCTATCTATCTGTCTGTCCGCTTCTGCCTCTCTCGCTCTTTCCTTCCTTCTCCCTCAGCTTTACCGCCCGTTCCCTGTCTCCCAATCATTCCTTATCCTTCTAATCCCCCTTCTAATCATGTTCCTTTTACCTTTACGCAGCCCAGGGTCGGGCCATTAGGCAACGGAGACTCGCAACCCTTCCAGGTCGAGGGGGATAATCTGAAGATTGTAATTGGCCCGTATAAAAGCATTTTGTCAGGAGCGTAAATTCGTCCTAGGAGTTAACTTTCCGATCCCTGAGAGATAGGACTGGCAATGGTTGATACTGCGTCCATATTACGTTTCAACATGATGTGGTCTGTGGCAAAGGGAGGCCGGATTGGTTACTGCTACTTCGCGGAGTTTCAGGGAACTGTGGGGCAACATTGGTCTCTTTTGTTTGAGAGTTGAGGGAAGGATCGTGTTCGAATTGCGCTGTATTCTTATCTGTGTATTTATTCCCTGTATTTTATTTTCTCCCCACTTGATCGAACATAGCTAGCAACGTAGAAATCAGATTACAACGCCTTTCTTGTCTCCCGAAGAAGAAGAAGAAGAAAATATACGGAAAGAAGCACATCTCTTTCCTCAAATCACGTGATTTTGATTAGATGTTCAATCTGGTAGAATATGACAAACGACCGCCTCACCATTGCTATTCACGCCCGCACCAGTTCCCTCAGCGGCGAACTGGTCTGCACGACAATATTCCGTAGTGTACGATAGCCACACTGAGTATGAGTAATGTTGTGTGTTGTTGCCTGGGGCGCGATGAGTTATGGCTGTGTCGTGAACTGTTATTGGGGGCTGGGGGTGGGGGGGTCTGGCGTTATAGTGGTGCAAGAGAGAGGATTAAATTGGATTTATTTGGAAGTATGGAATGGTATTTGTACTCTATGTATATGTATGTTGATGTGCACACACACACACACACACACACACACACACACACACACACACACACACACACACAAATATACACGTTATTAAGTTATTGATGTTACTGGATTTATTACCAAAATCCGTTTCAACCCATTAACCTCACTGCAAACATAGATAATAATAATTCATTATCTTTACAAGTATTCTCTACGCTACAGTGGCGGATGTATAATGAATATACAATTCTATAATTCACGAATGGTCTTTC
>NC_061824.1:19502249-19509749 GCF_019202785.1 Penaeus chinensis
GGTGAAGGTTAGAGGGAGGGAAGGGAAGAGATTGAGAAAAGGGAGGAGGCAAAAGGGTTTTAGGAGGAGGAGAGGGTGGATCTTTCACGGGTCTCGTTATGATAACAATAATGAAAATGATAACAGTGGCAATGATAATGATAATGATAATAATAAAAACAACAACAACAATAATAGCGACAACAACAGCAGCAGCAACAACAACAACAACAAAACAACACTGATAATGATAATAATAATAACAGTAATTATTAATATCATTATCATTTTATTATCATTATTATTATAACAATAATAGCAACGACAATAATGACAATGATGGTAACATATATGACGATAATGATGATAAATAAATAAATAAATATATATATATATATATATATATATATATATATATATTATATATATATATATTTATATGTGTGTGTGTACACACACACACACACACACACACACACACACACACATATATATTATATATATATATATATATATATATACATATACATATACACGCATATATACACAATTTGTACGCATGTATGGTACGCCATTTTTACTAGTTCCTTCGTAGTTTTATGCTACAGGCATTTATAGATAAGGCAGAATGAGAGAAACACATATATCATTTAGAACTGCCAATAATTACTTTCAGAAAAATAGATCCTTATCACTAAACAATGGTCTTCAGGCTTAATGAAGCAATTTAGGCAGCGGAGTGTGCAGGACCATGATCAGCTGACCGCAAATGAACTACAGGGATTTGTCATTTGGTTGTGATATATGTAGTACATAAGGGGAGGCGTGGACACACACACGCACGCACGCGAGCACCCACACACCCACATACACACACACAAACACATACATATATATGCACATATGTAGGTATATATATGTATATATGTACATATGTGTTTTTGTATATATATGCACATATATATTTATATTTATACATACACACACACACACACACACACACACACACATATATATATATATATATATATATATATATATAGACACACTTATCTATTTATCGATCTACCTATCTATCTATCTATCTATATATATACATATATATATATATATATATATATATATGTATGTATACGCACACACACACACACACACACACATATATGTGTTTGTGTGTGTGTGTGTGTGTGTGTGTGTGTGTGTGTGTGTGTGCAGGTGTATGTCTACTCACATACACACATCATATGTGTGTATATATATGTACAAATATATATAAATATATAGATATATATACATATGTGTCTGAAACACACGCACACATATATTTTTTCTGTTTGTTTTCTTTTCTTTTTCTAAGTTTGCTTTGTTTTCTTTTCTTTTCTTTATTCAAACTCACGTTACTAAGTATACAGACTCGGGACTCATCTACACTTCCACTTACCATTAACAAACGCCCCCCCCCCTCCCTAGAAAGCGCGTATGGCACAAGTACTAATTTTCTCCGTTCCTGTTCCCATGATTATGGTGCTCCCTCGTCGGTATGGCAGTGTGAGTACAAACGACCGACAACTGTTCGCTCGTTATTTATTGCATGTTTTGCCGGACGTCAACATGTGTTTTGAAATTGTCCAAGTGGTTTTCTTGTTGCATCACGCGCCACGCTGGAGTTGGGAGGGCGGGCGGGCGGGCGTGAGGCGCTGCGGGCGGACTGCTGATCTTGCAGGGGCGGAAGGAGGGAGGAGGAGGGGGGGGGGCTGGAGGGAAGGAAGGGAGGGAAGGGGAGGAAGATGGGGATATGAAACGAAAAGAGGGGAAGGGAGGCGGAGGGAGGGGAAGAAAGATGGGGATAGAAGGAGAGGAAAAGAGGGAAGGAAGGGAGGAGAGGTGAGTAAGAAGAGGATAGAAAGAGAGAAAAAGAAGAGAAGGAAGCGTGGGTGGAGAGAAAGGGAGATAAGCTTTATGGAGAGGGAGAGGAGTTAGAGGAGGGAAGAAAAGGAGATAGGAGAGGAAGAGAAGGGAAGAAAGGGAGGTAGGAATAGAAGGAAAGGCAACGAAGTGAAAGATAGATAGGAGAGGAAGAGAAGGAGGGGGAGAAAGAGAGATAGGGACAAAAGGGAAAGGAGACAGAGGGTCGGAGAGAAAGGCGGCAATGAGAGGGGATGGAGGAAAGATGGAGGACAGAGAAGAGAGAAAGAGAGAGGGAGAGAGAGAGGGAGAGAGAGAGAGAGAGAGAAAGATAGAGATAGAAACAGAGACGGAGACAGAGACAGCCACACTGAAACACAAAGAGCGAGGGAGAACCAAAGACGACGGTAAGAAGAGCAGCAGATGCAGAGGCGGCTAAAAAGCTCCGAACAAAGCCGAAAGAGAACCTCACCTGCACGCCACGAACGCGTCCATAATCACGATTACTTTACAGCCGGATCGGTGGACCTTTATACAAACAACTGTCATATCCATCAGAGACCCAATTAGGATGATATTTGCATGCGGGGACCCTAGAGTCAGCGCTATCTGGCCGCCCGACGTCGATCAAAAAACCCTTTCTTCTGCCTCTTCCACCACCGCCCCCCCCCCTCTCCTTTTTTTTTTAACCGTTCCTTCTACACTACGCCCACGCCCACCAGGTACAGAGGTAGGGAGGTGCCCTTCGACGCCCGCCCGCCCGCCCGCCGCCTGCCGTATCTCCGCTGCGGGCGCGTGTGAAGTGTGGACGGTGGCGGGATGTTGAATGGGGTTGGGGTGAGAGGGGGTGGGGGGGCACTAGGGAGATAATAGGGGGGGGGGGGAGATATAGGAAGACGGGTTCGTTAGTTATTTCTGAGAGATGAAGGGAAGGAGGGAGGGAGGAGGGAGGGAGGAAAGGAAAGGTTGAAGGAGGAATGGGGTGGGGAAGGAGGGAAAGAAAAGGGAAGAAAGGGAGGGAGGGAGGGAGAGAGAAGGGGGCGAAAGAAGGAGGGAAGAGAAAATGGAGATAGGGTGGGTGGGATGGAGAAAGGGGGGGGGGGGGTAGGAAGGTAGGGAGGGAGGGGTGCTGAGAAGGAAGGTGGGAGGGAAGGAAGGAAAAAGGAAGGGAAGAAAAAAGTGGAAGGAGGGAGGGAGAGTGGGAAGAAGGGAAGGGAGGAGAGAGGAAGGGAAGGAAGGAGGGAGGGAACGAGGGAGTGAGAGAGGAAGGGAGGGATGGAGAGAGTGAAGGAGGGAAGGAGGAGGAATAGGAAGGAGGTACGGAGAAAGAGAAAGAAGGAAGGAGGGAAAGAATGAGAGAAGAAGGGAGGGAAGGAGAGAGGGGAAGAAGTTAAGATATGTGGGTAGAGAAAACATAAAATATTACAGCAAAAACAAACAGAACAAAGCGACATCAACCACAACAGGCACTGAGAGAAAGAGAGAGAGAGAGAGAGAGAGAGAGAGAGAGAGAGAGAGAGAGAGAGAGAGAGAGAGAGAGAGAGAGAGAAGGAGGGAGGGAGAGAGAGAGAGAAAAGAGAGAGAGAGAGAGAGAGATAAGGGTAAGTCTGATATGCGAAGCTGAGCCTCGCCCGAGCTATGCCCATGAGTCAACTAATGCCGACTCGCTAACGTGTGTCAGCTGGTGCTGAATCGGCTGAGCTTAGTCCTTACCCGCTGTGGTGCCCAGCCACAGCGGTAACCTCCAGGCGACAATTATAGAGAAAGAGAGAAAGAGAGAGAGAGAGAGAGAGAGAGAGAGAGAGAGAGAGAGAGAGAGAGAGAGAGAGAGAGAGAGAGAGAGAGAGAGAGAGAGAGAGAGAGAGAAGCAAAAAGGACGTAACTTAACAAACCGTACAAAAGAGGTAAAAGTGGACGAAATACACTTAAAAAAAAAAAAAAAAATACCACCAACGCACGAGAGAACCATTGAGAGAGAAAGAGAGAGAAATAGAGAAAACAAACAAAAAAACGAAAGAAAAAGAAAGAAAAAGAGCGCGAACACCGAAGGGGAAATAGCAGAGAGCACGGCAGAGAGGGACCCCGCCATCCCCCCTCCCCCCTCCCCTTCACCCGGTCGGTGCTGTGTGATCAGCCACTGTGCAAATAATACATGTGTGCCCAATCGTACACTGATGCTTTTGTTGTTCAGTGCACGTAGCGGCTGTTGTGTTGCTGGGCCGATGTGAATATAGATTTGTTTAATTTTGTTTCCAGCTTGCATTGCCGGGGAAATGTAAATTAGGCTTCTATTGGAGTTGGTATGATGGCAGTTATGATGGTAATGATGAAAGTATCGATTAGACTAATGGTATGATGGTAGTTATGATGGTAATGTTAAAAGCATTGATTAAATTAATGATGATGGCAATACTAGACTTAATGATGGTCATAATGAAGTAGACGGATATGGTAAAGTACAGAAATAATTGTAACAACAATAATGATAATAATGCTAATGATGGATATGATGATAACAGATCATTGTTATAGGCTATTGTTTTTAACTTGATTAATACCATCATTATTACCATTATGATTATTTTCATTCTTATTACAAATGCTTCTACTAATAATCCAAACAATGCGATTTATCGTCATTATTATTATATAATGGATAGCTACTCCTACTTGTGAGCCATTAATCTTTTTCGTCTGTATTCCCCCTCTTCTTCTATCTTTCTCCGTCTTCCTTTCTCTCTCATTTTTCTTCCTCTCTTGCTCCCTTTCTTCCCATTATCTTACTCATTTGCTCTCTCCCTCCCTCCTTCCCTCCTTCCCTCTTTCCTAATTAACACCCCCCCCCCCCCTCTTTTTAACCCTCTCTTCCTTCCTCTCTCCTTAACTCCATCTCTTCACTCTACCCCTCCCTCTTCATCTGTCTCTTCCTCTCTCCCTATTTACCTTCTTCTCCCTTCCCCTCTCCCTTCATCTGTCTCAACCTCTCTCCCTATCTCCCCCCTCTCTCCCCCTCTCTCCCCTTCCCTCCCCCTCCCTGCACCTTCCCCCACACGTCCTGGCAGCCACCCATACCCACGGGCACTGAGGCGGATATCAGCACTCGATTCGCCTCAACATAAAGATCACACCGAGCAAAGCCTTCAATTTCTGCCACAGCTGGAGCCTAGGCTGGGGTGGTAATAATGGTGATTTAGATACTGTTATGGCTACTACCACAGTGTAGTGTTGGTGATAGTATTATTGCTGATGGTGGGCGATATTGCTGTTGTTGATATTTTTATTCTTATTAGCTATTTTTATTATCGTTTTTATTGGTGCGAGATTGTGTTTTGTTATGTCCCCACTCGTTATTATTATTTCTATAACTGTTGGTATTAATATGGTATATATGGTATATATATATATATATATATATAGACATACACACACACACACACACACACACACACACACACACACACACACACACACACACACACACACACATACACACACATACATACACACTCACACATAGAGAGAGAGAGAGAGAGAGAGAGAGAGAGAGAGAGAGAGAGAGAGAGAGAGAGAGAGAGAGAGAGAGAGAGAGAGAGAGAGAGAGAGAGAGAGAGAGAGAGAGAGAGAGAGAGAGAGAGAGAGAGAGAGAGAGAGAGAGAGAGAGAGAGAGAGAGAGAGAGAGAGAGAGGCAGACAGACAGAGAGACAGACAGACAGAGGCAGAGACAGGCAGACAGACAGACAGACAGAGAGTCACAGGCAGAGGCAGAGACAGAGACAGACAGACAGACAGACAGAGAGTCAGAGGTAGAGATAGACAGGCAGACAGACAGACAGACAGACAGAGAGTCAGAGGCAGAGACAGACAAACAGAAAGGATGAGCGAGGAAATATGATATTCCTCTTATTTCACAAGAATACAAGATCAAAACAAAGAAAATAATACATGAACTAGATCGACAGCGAGATAAAAACAAAACCTCAAACCTCCCTCCCTCTCTCCTTCCCTCCCTCCCTCCTTTCCTCCCTTCCCTCCTACGCTCCCTCCCTCCCTCCCTCCCCCCTTCCCTTCTTCGCTCCCTCCCTCTTTCCCTCCTTCCCTCCCTCCCTCCTTCCCTCCTTCCCTCCTTCCCTCCTTCGCTCCTTCATCCAGCTTCCCTGTTCCTTCCCTCTCTCACTTTCTCCCCCCTCCTTTCCTCCGTCTCCCTTGTTCTCTCCCCCCCTTCCTTCTTTTGCCATGTTCCCTCCTTCCCTACTCTTCCCCCCTCTGCTTCCTTTCCCCCTCTCCTTCTTCCCCCCTTTCCTCCCCTTCCTGCCTCTGCCTTCTCCCCCCCTCTCTTTCTTCCTTCATTTCCTCCCCTTTCTCCCTTTGCCTTCTTCCCTCTCCATCTTCCCCCCTTCCATCCCCTTCCTCCCTTTCCCTTCTTCCTCCCTTCCCTCCCCTTCCTCCGTCTACCTCCCCCCCCCCTCCTCTGCTTCTCCCTTCCTTCCCTCCCCTCCCTCCATTTGCCTTCTTCCCTCCCCCCCCCCCCCCCCCCCCACCCCCACATTCTCCCACCAGCATCTTAAATAATAAAGTTTATCTTCTTGTTCTACCGCCCACGTCCACAGTTTACAGCCTCGTGGGCGAGCGTACGGCAGCTGGAGCGATTTGGGCAAGCCATACGAGCAGGGTTAAGGGAAGAGGGAGAGAAAGGAAGGCAAGGAGGGAATGGGGGAGAATTTGTAGGGAAAGGTAGGGGTTTAGAGGACAAGGAAAGGGGACGAGAATGAAGGGGAGACAGGGGGAGAGAGATAGAGGAGAGAGGAGAGAAGTAGATGAGAAGAGAGAGAGAGAGAGAGAGAGAGAGAGAGAGAGAGAGAGAGAGAGAGAGAGAGAGAGAGAGAGAGAGAGAGAGAGAGAGAGAGAGACAAAGAGAGAGAGAGAGATAGAGAAAGACAAAGAGAGAGAGAGAGAGAGAACAAGAAAGACAGAGGGAGAAAAAAAAAAATACATCACACACAAAGCTATTATACTTAAAACACACACACACACAACAAAAACATCAACAACAACAACAAAAAAATACCGAAGAAGAGACGAAAAAAGCAGAAGACAGGGAGAAACCGAAATAACCCTTCTCTCAGGCCTCGCAAATTTTGATGAAAGAAGTATCACTCCCTTGTTTTGATGTGGTCTCCCTGCGGTGCCCTCACTCCTCGCCCGTGCTGTTTGCTTGTTCCTTGTTCCGCGCCGCGAGTGTGTTTGTTTCCGGTGACTTTCTTTTCATAAGTTTGTTTGTTTGTCGTCGTCATTTAAGGCGTGGCAATGTCTTATTGATTAATCGATCCTTGTGTAAAGGGGATACTTGTTTCGCGTATCTTGAATTTAATTAAACTGGCGTGGTTGGTGGCAGGGGTCCGGCTACTGGTTAGATGTGCTTGGAGATAAACATCTTCATAATGTGAAAGATAAAAGTTTCTTTTATAATGTTATTACTGCTATCACTGCTACTAAAACTGTTATTATGGCTCTTGTCCTTTTTGTTACTACTTTTACTACTCCTACTCCTACTACTACTGCTGCTACTACTACTACTATCATTACTACTACTCCTACTCCTACTACTACTACTATCAT
>NC_061824.1:19514749-19517249 GCF_019202785.1 Penaeus chinensis
GTTTTCCTCCCGCCCAAGCTGTTCTCAAGAGTGTGTATCCGGAGTCATTCGCGGCATTTAGTTTCGCAGAGCCACTTGCAAGGCTCGCTGGAATGCTTTTACTTTCCCATCAAGTTGGAATGTAATGGCCGCCAAGACGTTGCAGGGACAGCGCTGTGTTTTCTTACCGTCTTTCCCCATGAACAAGGACGAGGCGGGGAATGGGAAAGGGAACCAAGTACTTTTGGTCAAATAATAGATGGTGTTGATCTATCGGTGTGTAGTGCTTTAGTAACGACTATTGAGTCACGAAGGAATCAGCTGATGCAATAACGCCATCTGTTAGTTGACAACCTGATCCCCCTAAAAATTTTTTTTTTTTTTTTCTCTTTACACCCGTAATGATACGAACAAAAACAACCTAACCTCCCAACGGTGTCAGTTCCAGAGGTTGAAAAATAGTTTTCCTTTCACCGATGTAAAGACTGGAAATAATGGCGATGGGCATCACACGCTTGTTTGCGGTATTTTGTCTCTGCGTATAAACTCGCTCTTAACATTCGGGTCCCTTGCGATCGCTGCAGCTCGGAGGATCCAGTCTCGGCTGTTACCGGTGAGCGTCACAAAAAGAAATCTGTATACAATATTCTTGGAAGAAAAACTGTTTTGATAATTCTGTTTTCAGTTTTTTTAGAGCAAATACGAATACCTAAATACATACATATATATACATATATATATATATATATATATACACACATATATATACATATATATACATACATACATATATATATATATATATATATATATATATATATATGTGTGTGTGTGTGTGTGTGTGTTTGTGTGTGTGTGTGTGTGTGTGTGTGTGTGTGTGTGTGTGTGTGTGTGTGTGTGTGGGTGTGAGTGTGTGTGTGTGTGTGTGTGTGTGTGTGTGTGTGTGTGTGTGTGTGTGTGTGTGTGTGTGTGCGTGCGTATGTGTGCTTGCGTGCGTGTGTGCATAGCATACATGGAGATATCACAATTGAAGTTATAAGAAATTAAAATGCCGATAAACAACTATATGCAAAAAACAATTTACAAATACAAAGCAGTTCCATTTCAAAAGAAACCTGAACAGAAAAGACAAAGGGTTGGCTGAAGAACGGATTAAAATGCCTTGTCATTTGAATAGCAAATAACGGGGAAATTTGACATCATAACGTTGAAAGAAGTTACTTTTACATTCTGTCTGTCTAATGTTTTGTTTTCCTCTTCCTTTCTTTACTTTTACTTTGAAGGTCGTCTTTGCATTCTCATTTATCCGTTTAGCTATTTATTCATTCATCAGCTTTGTCTGCTTATTCATCTTTTGAGAATTCATATGCTAAGCTCTCTGTTCAATCATTTTATAGTGTCCTCCTCTCTTGCAGAAAAAACTAAATCAAGCATGGTATCAGTTTGAGTAAATAGATATGATGAACGAAGAAGAGAGAGGGAGAGGGAAGAGGAGGGAGAGGGAAGAGGAAGGAGAGGGGGAGGGAGAGGGATAAGGAGGGAGAGGGATAAAGAGAGAGAGGAGGAAGCAGGGCGGGAAGGAAGGGGAATGGAGTGGGAGATGGAGAGAAAGTGGGAGAGGGAGAGGGAGAGGAAGGGGGAAAGGGATAGGGATAGGGAGAGCAAGACGGAGAGGGAAAGGGAGAGGAGGAGGAGGAGAGAAAGAGAGAGAGAGAGAGAGAGAGAGAGAGAGAGAGAGAGAGAGAGAGAGAGAGAGAGAGAGAGAGAGAGAGAGAGAGAGAGAGAGAGAGAGAGAGAGAGAGAGAGAGAAAGAGGGGGGGAAAAGGAAGAGGAAGAGGAAGAGGAAGCAGAAGAGGAAGAGGAAGAGGAAGAGGAAGAGAAAGAGAAAGAGGAAGAGGTAGAGGAAGAGGAAGAGAGAGAGGGTGAGTGAGAGGAAGGGAAAGACAGAGAGAGAGAGAGAGAGAGAGAGAGAGAGAGAGAGAGAGAGAGAGAGAGAGAGAGAGAGAGAGAGAGAGAGAGAGAGAGAGAGAGAGAGAGAGAGAGAGAGAGAGAGGAAGAGGGGGGGGAGAGTAAGAGGAAGAGGAAGAGGAAGCAGAAGAGGAAGAGGAAGAGGAAGAGGAAGAGAAAGAGAAAGAGGAAGAGGTAGAGGAAGAGGAAGAGAGAGAGGGTGAGTGAGAGGAAGGGAAAGACAGAGAGAGAGAGAGAGAGAGAGAGAGAGAGAGAGAGAGTGAGAGAGAGAGAGAGAGAGAGAGAGAGAGAGAGGAGAGAGAGTGAGAGAGAGAGAGAGAGAGGGAGAGAGAGAGAGAGAGAGACAGAGAGAGAGAGAGACAGAGAGAGAGAGAGAGAGAGAGAGAGAGAGAGAGAGAGAGAGAGAGAGAGAGAGAGAGAGAGAGAGAGAGAGAGAGAGAGAGAGACAGAAATATAATAAGATAAACAACGGAAGATACAGCTAAACACAGACAGAGAAGAGAAAATGGTGAACCAAAAAAAAAAAAAAAAAAAAAAAAAATGAACAGTACAA
>NC_061824.1:19552249-19553480 GCF_019202785.1 Penaeus chinensis
TTTGAAACATACATAATACAAAACGGAACGAATATTTCCCCTTTATTTTCTAGCATTACTAGCCATTATCAATTATTTTCTAAATGAAGGCAGCCACGCAGACGCAAATAGGATAGAATAACTAGCAAAATGGCCCCGGCTACTTGGCCACAATTCATACTGGCCTCATTAACAACACCTCCGATCTGATTGCTCGTTAACATAATGAATCCTTTGCTCAGATATATCACCGTATTCATCATCGTAAGCCTTAGTGCCTGGCAGCGGGAGTCATCGCACTCATCGTCATTTAGCTGATGATGAAGCTATACAGATATGCAAATCGTCGCATTGTGCCTCAGCCACACTAAGTAACGGCTAATAACGTTGCTAGTTACCTCTCATCAACCGGCTAATGGGACAGTTATCGTGTGATCATCAGCGCTCGTACCATAGGGCTCGAATTCCCTTGCTATGCTTGATGTCCCTGGTTGATAGCGCAGCACGAAACTGATGACCTTTATCTTTAGTAGCCAGAAGGGTCATCCTGCTGTGCTCTTTTAAACGTAATAGTTTTATAATGCGAGACGGGACTATAGTCTATATGTATCAAGCCACAGGTGCCAAATTAGCTCGATTTCCCAGGACGGTAGTGCAACTGGAGCATAAAATAAGAATAAAATTTCTATACAACGCAATTTAGCTGCAAGATCTCCTGAGGTATATTCTGACTTATATCTTGCGTCGGATCCATCGAGGATAATAGGATGCAATCATAATTTGCAAGGTTAGATTTGCACACGGTTAACTGCCGATATATATAGCTTTATGGGTCTCATTTTTCAATATTGAAGGTGGTATTGCGAGGTAGCTTATGAGTGTTGTGCTTGAGCAATGCCTTTAAGTAACTCAATTTAAGTAACGTTATTTAAGAAACTTCTGTTCACAACTAAGGGGTAGGTAAGCGCGCGCAGGTAGGCAGGATGAATGAAGTAAGTGCTGACTGTACTTACTTCTTTGTTTGAGATTGCAAGAACAGTCATGCGATCGAGAAATATGGAAAACAGAACGAGGATGACCACGCACACAGACACATCCACACACACACACGCACGCACGCAAGCCGTTATATCAAAACGGCAGAGGTTTTCCGTGCCCCTTTCCAAAGTAACTTGACCATTTTGCCCAAAGTCACGGGACCTCATCAATCTGTTGTCTGGAGGTTGATGAACTGTAGTCCCTCTCCTCCCTC
>NC_061824.1:19553580-19563580 GCF_019202785.1 Penaeus chinensis
TGTGTGGTTGTGTGTGTGTGTGGTTGTGTGTTGTGTGTGTGGTGTTTGTGTGTGTGTGTTGTGTGTGTGTGGTGTGTGGTGTGGTGTGTTGTGTGTGTGTTGTGTAACGGGAGAGGGAGGGAGGGGAGTTAAATAAGACAGATAGTAGACAATGAGAAAAAGTAAGGCGAGAGGAGAGGGGGAGAGGAAAGAGAGAAGAGGAGAGAGGGGGGAAAAAGACGAGCGAGGGCGGGGAGAGAGAGAGAGAGAGAGGAGAGAGAGAGAGAGAGAGAGAGGAGAGGAAAGAGAGAGATCCAGTACAAGGGAATGATTAAAGAGAGAAGGCGAGAATGAAGTAAAAAGGAAAAAAAATCTATCCAGTCCTTACACACACACACACACACACACACACACACATCACTCTCACTGATGACGTGTCGCAGCCAAATAAATTCTAAGCAAATACCATAAAGTGAAAACAACCGACGAGAACCAACAGGCTGACGAAGAACGCAGTTGCTGTCGCTGTCTGGATCCTCCCCCCCCCCTTTTTTCCCTCCTTTCCCTCCCTTCCCTCCTTTCCCTTCCCTAGTGCGAAGCCTGTCGCTGTCTAAACCCCTTCGCCTTTCCTCCCTACCCTTCCTTTCTCGTCGTTACTACAAGGTCCTGTCGCTGTCTAAAACCTCGTTACCTCCCTTCCTTCCTTCCTTAATGAGAATTCCCGTAGCTGTCTAAACTTCCTCCTCCTTTCCCTTCCCCCATCACTCCTCCCCTCCCCCCCCTCCCTTTCTCCCCTTCATCGTCCTTAATACGAGGTCCTGTCGCTGTCACCTACTTCAGCGTCACTAATACGTGGTACTGTCGGTGGCCCCGTATCTTTATGGCCAAGTTATTGAATACACGGCGGTTTTCTGATGGGCTGGACGTATTTTTGCAATACTGCTTTTTTGTTTTCCCTTTCACCCTCTTTGTTGTTGTATTATTTTTTGTTTGTTTTGGAGGATTTTATAATTTGTTTCCATTTCCTTAGCCTTAATTTTCTTCAATGTTTTTTTTTTTTTTTTTTTAAGTTTTGTTTTCACCTGTCTACTACTCTGTCTCAGTCTCTCTCTCTCTCTCTCTTTCTCTCTCTCTCTCTCTCTCTCTCTCTCTCTCTCTTTCTCTCTCTCTCTCTCTCTCTCTCTCTCTCTCTCTCTCTCTCTCTCTCTCTCCCTCTATCTCTCTCTCCTCTCTCTCTCTCTCTCTTTCTCTTTGTATGCAGGGAGGTTATTTGTTGTGGAGAGCTGTCAAGCCATTGTCTGCTTGTTTGTTTATTTTATTTGTTCTCTTATTTATTTACCAATTACTACCGACGCTCGTTATATATCTTGAGTAAAGGCACACAGTCGCACGCATACATACACGCACGACCACTCCCCCCCTCCCTCTCTCTCTCTCTCTCTCTCTCTCTCTCTCTCTCTCTCTCTCTCTCTCTCTCTCTCTCTCTCTCTCTCTCTCTATCTATCTCTCTCCATCTGTCTATCTATCCGTGTATCCATCTATTTGTCTATCTACCAATCTATCCATCTATCCATCTCACTGTCTGTCTGCCTATGTACCTGTCTGTCTGTCCATCTCTCTATCTGTTCTTAGATTGACAGATGGATGAATACATACGAACTCACGCATACACAATTGCACATATATCAATCCTTTAAGTATAGAGACAAACGCAAACGTCCCCCCCCCCCTCCTCCTCTCTCTACACACCCATAAACAGCCACACTCTCACGTCCACACTCTCACGCCCACACCCTCACGCCCCCACACCCACACTCACGCCCTTACGCCCCCATATCCACACTCACACCCTCACGCCCCCACACCCACACCCACACCCTCACGCCCTCACACCCACACTCACAAGCCTCACGCCCCCACACCCACACCCAGTTTGAATAATTGTAGGGGGGAGAGTGCAAGGAAATGTAAGGGTGAGTGAAACCTTATCGATCCCAGGGGTGGGTTTGAGCCCCGCCACGTCGATCCCAGGTTGAACTCGCCAGTGTCACTTACTTTGACATTCTCTCGGTGAATTTACTCGTGTTGTGTGGGAATGTTTGCGTGTTGAAAGGTTTGATTTTCCGTGTCTCTCTCTCTGTCTCTGTCTCTGTCTGTCTGTCTGTATGTCTCTCTCATTCTCTCTCTCTCTATATATAGCGTTCTCTCTCTCTCTCTCTCTCTCTCTCTTTATCTATCTATCTTTATATCTGTCTCTCTGTCTCTCTCTGTCTCTCTCTTACTTTTATTTGCTTTTTTATTTTGTTTTATTTTTATTAGTTCTGTTCTCTTCATAATTTTTCGTCTGTTTGTTTTTCTTTTTTCATTACATTTTGGAATACTAATTTTCATTATATTTACGATGATAAAACACAATGTAGCTTCGCAAATTCTCATTTGTCTTAATTAGTCATGCTACACCAACACCGGATGTTGTCCTGCAATTTTCATGTTGCGACCCCCTTTGTGTGTGTATGTGTGCATGTGTGGGTCTCTCTCTCTCTCTCTCTCTCTCTCTCTCTCTCTCTCTCTCTCTCTCTTTCTCTTCTATCTGTCTATATGTCTATCTATCTAACTATCTATCTGGTTATTAACATATCTATCTATAACACTCTCTCTCATCTATCGTCTGCATCTCTTACCTACTTCCTTCCTCTCGCTGGTTGATTATTCCCTCCTCTCTCTGTCTCTTTCCTACACTCACTTTTTATCTCTGCAAAATGATGTACTGTTATAATATCAAGGATAATGATATCAACGATAATGCTATTAGTTAATCCAACATGAATGAAAATAAACCCATCACTTTATAACAGCAACAAAATCAAAATTCAAAATCCTACCTATAGCATACTATCACTTCCTGTATATAAAACTGTAGTTACATTATCAAGGGACAAATGCGTGACACCGTATAGCGCACTACTACAATATCTTTGAAAGAGAAAGAGGGAGAGAGAGAGAGAGAGAGAGAGAGAGAGAGAGAGAGAGAGAGAGAGAGAGAGAGAGAGAGAGAGAGAGAGAGAGAGAGAGAGAGAGAGAGAGAGAGAGAGAGAGAGAGAGAGAGAGAGAGAGAGAGAGAGAGAGACAGACAGACAGACAGACAGACAGAGAGAGAGAGAAGGAGAGAAGGAAACCGAGAGAAAGAGAGAAAGGGAGAGAACGAGATTGAGAGAAAGAGAGAACGAGAGAAAACGAGATCTTGATTCGAGATAGAGGTCGAGAGAGATCATGCATACTAAGGCACCCAGAAATCGTCGAGGAATATCTTGAAACGTGAGGATAACGACAGAAAGTCCGTCGGGTCGTAATGTCATTCCTTTGTCCGAAAGTGAGGGGTGCCCTTTGTATATGAAGCCAGATATATCGCTCTTTGTACGTGACGAAAGCGCTTCAGGGTGAACATGGCGGAGACCTTTTGCTTTCCTCGGTCTCTCTCTCTCTCTCTCTCTCTCTCTCTCTCTCTCTCTCTCTCTCTCTCTCTCTCTCTCTCTCTCTTTCTCTCTATCTATCTATATATCTCTCCCTCTCTCCCTCTTTCTCTCTCTCTCTTACTCTCTGTCGGTCTCCCCCTCTCTCCCCCTCTTTCTCTCTCTCTCTCTCTCCATCTGCCTGTCTGTCTATGTATCTCTGTTTATCTGTCGGTCTCTGTTCACCTGTCTGTCCGTCAGTCTATATACTCGCAACTCTCCTTCTTTTCTTCCTCTCTCTCCCCCTTTCTTGTATCGGATGGATAAAGCGAAGTAAGATGTCTTTGAGATAGATGAAAGGGGACGGGGAAGGCTTAGGAAGGGACAAGAGAACTATAGCGTAAAAAATCGTTTTTCTCTCTCCCTCTCTCGCTTTTCTTTCTTTTTTCTTCTTTTTTTTTTTAAAGGGATTTCGATTCCCAGCATCAGGTGGTCTTTGCTTTTGTATGTGGCACTGATGATCTTATTCATTCTTGTAAGTTCACCCTTTTTCTTCCCTTATACTTCATATTTTCCTTGTCTCCGGTCTTTCATTTTTTATCCCTAACTTGACGTGTTTCACATAAGGTTTCATTTTCCCCCTAATTCTTTTTGATCACTTCCATCTCCTTTTTCATTTTCTTTTTTCCTCCTCTTTCGTTTTTTCTTTCTTTCTTTCTTTTTAATTTCCCCCATCCCGTTGTTCCTCACTTCCCACTTCATGAAGGAGATCCATCATATTCTAACATCCTGTCGTGACGTCATTAATCAATCGGTCATTTCTCGAGCGAGGAAGGAGAAAATGGAAGCACTTTAAATATTGTTTCTTTTTCGTTCATTTATTTTTTTCTCCGAGTTCAACCTTCAGTTTATCTTTCTCACCTTCGTATTATAATCTTGTGTCTTTATTTTCCTTTGATCTTTGTGCAACTGTATCAGATTACAAAAAACATTACGGTATGTCACAATAGATCACATCTTTAACACAAGAAAGGCGATGATTATCCGTAACAAAAGGATTTTTTTTCTTATTGATATCTTCCTTTTATTAGAACAATTTATCGAAAAGAAACAAGAGAAAAAGGCCGTGTACGAAGGGCAAATAGTGATACAGAAAGACAAGGGGACAGGACCTTACTTTTCCCATTACTTTCGCTCACCTTGATAGACTTGTACAAATACCAGTATGCGTGAGGTTCACTGAAAGATAATTATATGGTGTCAACTAAATGTATTTTGCCGTGATGGATGGCGAGTGAAAAATGTTCTTGTCTTTTCACTTTTTTATTCAATTATCTTGCTCCCCGTTGCTCTAATTAAGGACTCATCTTTGTGATTTAATGTCAGTAATGAGAGACTAAGATTTTGATTGTGAGTTAATCTGATATGACGAGGCGTGTGGTGCGGCGCACACTTTTCCTGTGAAAGCACGATCTTTTGCATCTGTATATATTCAATTTTCCGACTTTGTCACATTTTTCATAAACAGTACCATACTTTTTTTTTTTTCTTTCCTGGTTACTCTTTTTTTTAATTAACTTTTTGATTTGGGTTTATGGTTATCCTCTTTTTGTTCATAGTATCTACCTAGCTCTTTAGCATCAAACATACACAGGAACACACAAACACACACACACACACAGGCAAACACACACAGACAAACACAAACACACACACGCACACATATCCCTTTCCACAGGCTTCCTACTACTAAAAATTAAATCACCTCTCCCTCCGCCGCCGTTCATTTGTCTCTCCCTCCACAATATCCTCCCTCGCGTTAGGCTTGACAAGAGAGCGGAAGCGGAGACTGCGAGGAGGAAGGCCCGACGCCGGGAGAGCGCGGCAACGCCAATTTCTAATCTGACAAATGGTTGCTGTAGCCGCTGCTTTTGATTTATTAGGATATGTGTCTATTTATCTGTCTGATTTTATGTTTATTTATATATGTTCAGGTACACATACGTACAAATCAGACACATAGACATACACATATTGCGAGTACTAATAGACATATTACTCGTTAAGCGTGAATACGAATGGTTTCATTTTTGTGTAGAATACAATTCATACTTAGGTTGTGTGCTAGACGGCACTAAAAAAAAAAGAAAAGAAAATTGCTGTGTGGACTCTAAGGGGTGAGATGCCCTGTTTCAAAGGAAAAACTTAGAACACCTTACATGTCTACCACAAAAAAAAAAACAGACTACATAACTGCGTGTTAAAACAAATTGTGTTAGCAACGGTAAAGAAACACAGAATCTTTGAGCGATGATGTATACGAGTGTTACGCTGACGGATCCGTACAGCTTGGATACAAAGCTGGTTGTGCGTGCGCTGTAAACAAAAATGGCTTACTATAGCATCAAGTTCATATGAGAGAGCAAAATTGGGCCAGCACTATACAAGCGGAGTTGGCAGGTATACTCCTTGCAACGGAATTCTTAATGTCTCGGGGCTCTGGAGTAGTGTTCTGTGACTCTTAAAGTGCTCTTCGGACACCAAATTCCTTCAAAGCAGGTGGCAATGAGACAATTGTGAGTTGCAATAAGCGTAACATAACTTATGCACTAGAGCACAATTTCAACATTCACTTTGTATGGATACCATCTTGGCGAAGGAAGCCTGCAGCAAAGATTCTGTGAACATAGATCTTGGGATGCCTCTTGCTAGGGTTGCACATATATGGGAAAAGTTCTCATAAGGAACAACTAGTAGATCTGACGAACACTCAAAGGCCTGAAAGCTGTACCATAAGGCACCACGATCAGTATAGAGATAGCAAGCCTTCCTATGGGTGGCACCGAAGTCAAATCAGAAAAGGTGACGTGGTTATTGTCAGAATACGTTTAATTTACAGAATTTACTGGCAATGAATCTAAATGTAGACTGTGTAACGAAGAAAGCAAGCGAACGCTTGAGCACTATATCTCAGAATGTCATGTGATACAGCCATTCAGACCACCTAACATGAGGTATAAAGAACTATGTGAATATTTAAATTCATCTGATAGACTGGAAGATGTACTCGTACTATATCCTAGATTTACTATGTAAAACTGCCATAAACAAAGGGCTGTGTTATGTAAACACAGTGGCAAAAGCATATCAAAGTAAGTAATATTTGTATGATGTATGATCTATATTCTTATTTTACCTTTACAAAGAAAGAGAGAGAGAGAGAGAGAGAGAGAGAGAGAGAGAGAGAGAGAGAGAGAGAGAGAGAGAGAGAGAGAGAGAGAGAGGTAATAGTAATAGGAAAATGTGAATATTAAGATCAAATGCAGAAAAAAGAGAAGGTAAGAGACAAAAAGGGAAGAGGACGTAAGAGAGAGAGAGAGAGAGAGAGAGAGAGAGAGAGAGAGAGAGAGAGAGAGAGAGAGAGAGAGAGAGAGAGAGAGAGAGAGAAAGAGTGACTTTTTAGGTACCACTTACTTCTGTAAAATGTTTTTAATCATTACTTCTCTAATCACTTTTATTGGAAACATGTCACAATATTATTAACATATCATTATCAATTTCTCTTTACATTACATTTTTTTGTTTCATACAGCAAAGACATTTTCGTGTCAACACTTGCTAATACAACATTGATTTATAGTACCGTAAATCCTTAGTACTAATCGATTGCCTTAATTCATTCCCTTTCCCAGCTTAGCTTCTTGTACAACGCGGTACTGTGACATTTAAATCACTTAATGTTTCTTCTTATCTTGACTTAGACTGATGATTCAGCTGTATCTGCTAATGGCTGCAACAAAACCCTCATAGTCTAGACGTTTCGAGTTATAATTGTTGGGCAAAACACATGGGTAGATTATTGGCAAGGAAATATTGAAGTACTAACTACTAAAAATATTGTATTGTTTGGCTATTGAATCGAGTAGTATTCGCAGTAATAGATACATAAGAACGGTAATTATATTGCTACTGCACGCGTTAGGAATACTGTTATTACTGCTGCCAGTACTATTACTACTATTAGAGCTACTATCCACATTGTCCTATATTAGTTTATGCACTAATGATGATAGCAATAGTGAGGATGAATAACACAAACAAGCGATTATACTACTCTTGATACTTTTACTAAACACAATTACTAAAGACTCCATCTACGGTGACATTAATAGCAGTGAAACAATACACATCAACCATAATATCGCAATATCACGGAAAGGCACCAGAGCTCCCAACCAGCAATGTACAGCTTAACCCTCCTCCCTCCCTCCCCCTTTCTCTCCTTCCCTCCCTCCTTCCCTCCCTCCCTCTCTCCTTCGCCTTAGGATCTGTGCGCTGCGTCCATCAAAGGTCTCTGCCCTTCACTCAACCTTTACGTTTTAACAGCTTCCTTGCACGACATCTCCCTGGTGATTCCGGTGGAGATAATGGTTCCTGGTGAGTTTAGAATTCTTTTTTTTTTTTTTAATTCATTTGGTAGATGGATAGGGAGGTTTCTCGGTTTCTTTGTTGTTGTTTTTTTGACGTTTTTCTTACCTTTTCTTTCTGCTTATGTAAGATTTCCGTTCCTTCATTAAGGTAATGAAACTGCGTCATTTGTTTTCTTTATCAATCTCATTAATTTAATATTGTTTACCCGTTTTCTTGCAAAGTCGTCTTAATGTTTTACTCGTTTCATGTGGTTTCTTCCATTCATTCCCGTTTTCTTTCTCCGGGAGTACCGCCCACTCTCTCTTCTCTAACTTAAAGTAAAGTTATTTCCATTTTAAAAAAATCTTCATCATAGAAAAATTTTGAAAGAAATATCATTAAAGGCTTAAAATAATAATAAACAAGGAAACTAACTTTAAAGCCCCCACATAACGATATAGATGAAGCATCCTTACTTCACACGTAAAGCAAAGCCAAGCAAAGCAAAGAGTATTTGCTGATGCGTGTGTGTGCGTGCATGTACGTGTGTGTGTGTATGGCCATGCGTAGATGTGTGTGTATGTGTGAATGTGCGTGCACATGTGTGTGTGTGTGTGTGTGTGTGTGTGTGTGTGTGTGTGTGTGTGTCCGCGCGCGCGCGTGTGTGTACGTGCGTGTGTGCGTGCGTATGACGGTCAGACGGACGCCTCAAAGCCCGGGATCCACTCAAGAAGATTGTCCGGGGACCCGGGGTCGGCGCCCCCTTGTGTCCGCGGCGGAGACGGCCTTAGGAAGTGGCGGGGGAGGGGGGGGGGGGTCTTCATGAAGGCACCTCTCCGGATGCTAGGGCTGGATGCTGTGTCTCGCCTCCGCTGGCTCTCTGGGCGGCGCGAGGCTTTGGTGTCTTCGCGATTGGCATGATTAGAGCCACTCAGTATTGTGTATAGATCTTCTTAAAGGTAGTGATGGTAGAGTTTGTTGTAATAGTGTTATTAGTTATTAAGCATCACTGTCTTTCCTGTTGAATATTGATAGCGTTGCTGAGTCAAAGTGTTATTGTTATCTTTGGTAATAATAGTGTAATAATAATGATATATTTTAATTAAACATTTTATAATCCCAATTTGTCTTATAATTATCATCATTCTTACTTCCATTAGCATTACAGTCAATCGATTAAACAATTTTTTTTTTTTTTTTTAGTTTTGACAGTATCTAGTAGTAGTGTGAAATAAACCAATCCTTCAAAAAAATTAGTAATAATAAATAAATAATAAAACAGAAAAAAGCTAATAAGAGTTAAATAAATATCTGACTATGATTAAGTTTTCGATAGATAAATAAATCGAGAAATGAAAATAAAACTCTACAAGCATATTCAACTCGTCTCTTCCTCCAACGACAAAACAAACCTCCCTGACTCACGTTCCCCGCCGTTCGTGTTGCTTGCATTCCCCTCCTCCCCTCCCCACACCCCTCCCCGCACCCCCTCCCCACACCCCCTCCCCACACCCCCTCCCCCTCACACCACCTATCTTCTATCACCATCCCCCCCCCCCCCCCATCCTCTCCCTCCATACCTCAAGTCCTCGCCATTACACCCTCCCCCCCCCTCTCATTAATTTCCTTTTGGCCCGAATGGAAATTAACAGCTTTTATGGATGATGTGTATTTTCAAGCCACATTCACACAGTCATCATTCAGCATACCTCACTCGCGTGTGTTAAAAAAAGAAAGAAAAAATGCGTTCTCATCGGATCGATTTCCAAAACCAGCCTCGTAAATCTACCCTTGCTGATTAATTCATGTAAGGCACGTGAATGCGCGCTCTCTCTCTCTCTTTCTCTCTCTCTCTCTCTCTCTCTCTCTCTATCTATCTCCCCCCCACTCTCTCTCTCTCTCTCTCTCTCTCTCTCTCTCTCTCTCTCTCTCTCTCTCTCTCTCTCTCTCTCTCTCTCTCTCTCTCTCTCTCTCTCTCTCTCTCTCTCTCTCTCTCTCTCTCTCTCTCTCTCTCTCTCTATCTTTCTCTATCTATCCATCTCTCTCTCTCTCTCTCTCTCTCTCTCTCTCTCTCTCTCTCTCTCTCTCTCTCTCTCTCTCTCTCTCTCTCTCTCTTTCTCTCTCTCTCATTCTCTCTCTCTCTCTCTCTCTCTCTCTCTCTC
>NC_061824.1:19573580-19576080 GCF_019202785.1 Penaeus chinensis
TTCATTAATATTGCTTAAAGAGGCATTGCTGTTCCGACCGCACAGACAAAAGAGAAACAACACTAATTACCCAGTGACATTCGCCACAATTATTATAATTAGCCACATCATGATTATGATCCTTGTACCAGGAGCACAGCGACATCAAGTTAATTAGATAAAATATGGTTTAATTTTGTTGTTTCGCTTAAATCTCGCTCTAATGATACGTAATTAACACGGGTATTTATGACACGCTATCTTCTTTGTGCACCAAGCCATGTCCTCTCGTAACTTAAGGTTGTTTGCCGTCCTTTCTCCTTTCTCTCGAGACGAATTGACTTCCTGCTGCGTTCAAGGTCGAGCTCGAGTGCCAGCGATATGGCCGGTAAGCAGTTTTTATCCTGAGACCTTTAAATTTGTCAGTCGATAAAAAAAAATAATAATTAAAAAAAAAAAAAAAAAAAAAAAAAAAAAAAAATATATATATATATATATATATATATATATTTATATATATATATATATATATATATATATAGCGAGACCCCCTTCCCTTCGAGTCAAAATATCAATGGATTCGGTAGGTCACATAAGTCAGATTACTATTCTGTGATACTAGTTAACTATTTCATTTATGTGGACATTATTTGCTTTGTGCTCCCTATTCATCTGAAATGAAAAATAAAAATGTAGACAAGAAATAATGCAGTAACTTATTGATGTAGATAAATATCAACCATCTTTGTATAAGGACTCGAAACTTTGCCATTTTAGGTATGACCCAAAACGAGTAGTATTTATGCTGACACTACGTAATCTATTCATTTGATTTTATTTTTATTTACTTATCTATATATTTATTCATATATTTATCCATTTATTTAATCTCCTTACAGAAATAGTCAATCTAAAAAGAACATATTAACTGAAGCATTTCTCCCACTGCAGACAAGTTCCTCGAGGAAGCTGTCACACACTAAAAGGCGTTTACTCATTTCCCTCAAAATACGAGCAGCCCCAGAATCCGCAACAATCACGATTCATCCACGCAATACCACATATCTTCAAGGCGCGCAATCAGACCCGAGAATCCACCTTAGGAAGGGGAGCCAAGAGGCGGAACCGCGGAGCTAAAAGGTCTTACGAGCGAACTTTAGAACAATACCTCGAAGAAGTGTAGTTAGGGAAGTGGAGAAGCAGCGGAGTGTGAAATGGGAGCCACGGAAAGAGTGACCACCTGAGGAGATACGAGATGGACGTAGAGCATAAAGAATTGGAAGGTAGGAAGAGGGAGGTGGAGGGGGAGGGGGAGCAGGAGGAGGAGGAGGGAGGAAGGGGGAAGGGGAAGGGGAAGGGGAGGTGGAAGGGTAAGGAGAGGTGGGAGGGGGAGGGGAAGTGGAGAGGGAGGGAGAAGTGGAGGGGGAAGGGGGAGGGGAAGTGGAGGGGGGAAGGGGGGGAGGTAGATATTGTCGAGGAGGAATGAAGGAGAGAAATCTTACAATGAACTTATGCTGACCAGGTCAAGGACAACGCAGCAGATACCATCCTCTTTCAAACACATTTTGAGATTATCATAAATTGACATAGGTAAAAAAAAACAAAAAAACAATGTTAATGGAATTTGCAAAGATATAATTATCTTCGTTTAAGGTTCATATTAAAATTCAACGCTATTCGGTTTCAGCTAACTATTTTGTTGCGAGGAATTTATTTTAATTAAATACATTCCGCATAGCAAGATACTCAACCTATGAAGGCATTCAATACGGAGAGTAACATTTAATATTAATCCATGCATCTGCAGTTGACAAATCCATTAGCACATATAAATAGCATGTTGAAAACACAATGCGATATAATTAAATGTGATAGTGGGTTATAAACACATGTTAGCTGGGACGTGAGGTTACCAACATAGCGCAGTTTACGTGCAGCGAGTTTCCCACAGTGAGAGAGGACCAGAACAAGGGCCACGCACTTCCGCGATTAATGCTAAGAAAACCCTTTTCCATTTTCCCCTCTCTTTCATTTCTCTACCACTCCCTCCTTCTCCCTTCCCCCTTCCTCTGCCTTTACACCTCTCTCTCTCTCTCTCTCTCTCTCTCTCTCTCTCTCTCTCTCTCTCTCTCTCTCTCTCTCATCTCTCTCTATCTCTCTCTCTTATCTCCTCTCTCTCTCCTCTCTCTCTCTCTCTCTCTCTCTCTCTCTCGCTCTCTCTCTCTCTCTCTCTCTCTCTCTCTCTCTCTCTCTCTCTCTCTCTCTCTCTCTCATGCTCTCTGTCTCTCTGTCTCTCTGTCTCTTTCTCTCTCTCTCTCTTTCTCTCTCTCTCTCTCTCTCTCTCTCTCTCTCTCTCTCTCTCTCTCTCTCTCTCTCTCTCTCTCTCTCTCTCTCTCTTTCTCTCTGCATGTGTATCTTTCTGACTAAGAATGTACCAGCGTCCATCTGTCTGTTTGTCATGGTCATTCTAGTCAACTTTGTGTCTGTCTGTCTCCTGTTCTCGTCCTTTGATAAAACAAAT
>NC_061824.1:19598580-19613580 GCF_019202785.1 Penaeus chinensis
GAGGAGAGAGGGAGAGCGAACAGACAGAGCATAATAATGAAAAACAAAAATAATGAAAATAATAATAACAGTTACTGGAGAATATACTCAATATGTGATAATAATAATGATCCTCCATAATACATGATCAGTAATGACTATTAATAATAATTCTCTATTCATCATAATAACTAATAATCCATAATACACTAACAAACATTCTGAATAATACCGCAATATAATAACAATAAAACCGAATAATAACGAAAGCTAACGAAAAACACAAGCGCTACCAATTTAGACCGATACAAGTCTTTTCTAGAACCAGACAGCTTAAAAAAAGTGCTCTCTATCGATCCACTAGAGTCGATCTTCCACCATACAATTTGACACGACACGGAGAGTTTTCATATTGTATCGCGCGTTTTGCTTCTTATCATTCAAAACAGTCCGTGTTCATGTATCCTGGACATAATTGGGGAAAAATAGCGAAAGATTCGCTGCAACATGATGCTCGCGGAGGGGGAAGGGGGGGTTCTAACAATGGAGAGGGAGCCAAAGTGTGGGAGGGAGAGAGGGAGGGAGGGAGGAAGCGAGAGAGAGAGACCAGAGAGAGAGAGACGAGCCGAGAGAGCAGAGAGAGACAGAGAGAAGAGCACTGCAGGAAAGAGAGACGAGAAGGAGAGTGAGAGCGTATAGAGAGAGGAAAGACACAACGACCTACCTCACAAAGACGGAAAGAGAGAGAGACCATGAGGAAAAGCAGCAGAGAGAGAGCGATGCAGAGAGCAGAGAAGAGAGAGAGAGCAGAACAGAGAGCGGCGAGTAGAGACGAAAGGAGAGAGAGAGAGGCAGAGCAGAGACAGCAGAGAGAGAGCGTAACAGAGGTGCCGAAGAGACACACACACCACAAAGAGAGAAAGAGCAGAGAAGAGAGAGAGAGAGAGAGGAGAGAGATGAGAGAAGAGAGCAGCAGAAACGACGAGAGAAGAGAGATAGAGGAGAACGATGAGAGAGCAGATAGAAAGAGAGAGAGAGAGAGAGGAGTAGAGAGAGAGACACGAGAGTGAGAGAGAGAGAGAGAGAGAGTACCAGAGGAGTCAGAGGAGAGCGAAGAAGACGAGGAGAGCGGAGAGCAGTCGCAGAGACAGAGCGCAAGAGAGAGAGACCAAACGAGAGCAGACAGTCAGGAGGAGATCGCGAGGATAGAAAGAAGAGAACGGATGCGGAATGGTGAAGCAGGGCGAGAAGAGGGCGAGTGGTGGGGGGGTGGGTGGCTGAAGGAAAGATTGGACGATGCAGGAGGAGGAACTGGTGCAGGTGGGTAGAGAAGAGGAAGCGATCGGGAAAAGGTAACGAGGAGTGTAAGGGGAGGAGGGAGCGACGGGATCGGAGGGGAGAGGAAGAAGAGGATACGGGGAAGGAGCGCAAGAGCAGGACTCCGGAGGAAGAGCGAGGGCAGAACGAAAGCCAAGAAGAAAACGCGATAGGGTGACGAGGCGGAATGGGTAAGGGGGGCGGAAGGGAGGAGGAAAAGGGGAGCAGAGAGAAGGGGGTATCGAACGGGGGGAAGAAGGAGGATGCGCACGATGACGATGAGAGGAGGAGAAGGAGTGAAGGAGGAAGAAGGGACACAGAGGCAGGGAAGCCAACGAAGGAGGGCAGAGGAGAGACTAGTCTGGAAGCCGGAGGAAATTAGAGCAAGAAAAAACTGATGCGTAAGCGAGGTAGGAGCGGAGGAAAAGACAGGAGGAGATCGAGAAATAGTCGAAGGTGGAAAAAATCGGCGATAGCGACATTGTTGGAGGCGGAACGAGGCAGGGTCGAAAAAGTAGAGAGAAAGGCGAGAGGAACGGAGGAGAGAAAAAGAGTGATGGAAGAGGAGGAGCGTAAGAGGAAGGAAGGGGAGGAGGGCAGGAGGAGGAGGTAGGACAGGAGGCGGAGGAGGAGGCAGGGAAGCGGAGACGGCAGGCCAGGCGGCAGAGAAGGCACGAGTAGGCAGCAGGAGGAGGGCGAGTCGTAGGAGAGTAGTAAGTCAGGAGCGAGGAGGCAGAAGGCAGGTGGAGAAGGAGGAGGAGAAGGAGGAGGATGCAAGGAGAGACGAGAGGCGGAGGAGAACGGGAGGAAGTCAGAGAGGCGAGGGACGAGGAGCGAGGGAGGCAGATGGAGGAGAAGGCCAGCGAAAAGGAGGACGGACGGAGGGGAAAAAAAGTTGAAATAACCTGACAAAACGGAGGAGACACAAGAAAGCCGAAGCAAGAGAACGAGGTGGATGTGTCGAAGACGAAGTAATCAGACAGAGAGCGCAGAGGAGGAGTGCCGGTGGGGGGAAATGAGATCGTCAGTATTTCGCTCAGACTCCGTCCGCATCCCATCCTCGCTGGCGCGAATGCTCTTTTGTAGGGCCGAATCGAAGCCAAATGCACAATTCTTACCACATTATCAGGCTCAGATTCGCCCTCTTAACGCCTGGCAGCATTTTCAGATCGCATATCTTTGCCGCATTTCCCTCGACCGGTTTGCGAACGACCGCCTTCTAGAACGGAGCCAAAGATTAAGATTGCGCTTAAGGTACATGAAGATTTTTTGAAATTTTACGATGCGCTTGAAGGCTAGTAATTATGAAATGCACCATAATATAAAACGAGCTAGATATGGATCCTCTCATCTACTCTCTCCTCCTCCTCTCTCTCCGTCTCTTCTCTCCTCTCTCCTCCGCTCCCTCTCTCTCTCGGCCTCTCGTTCTCTCTCGTCATTCCTTCCTCTGTCCGGAGTCGTGACGATATCCTGTCTGATACAGAATCTAAGCGATATATTCTTATCTCCCTTTTTCCTCCCACGAATAAAATCAAAGCCATCATCCCACTCGAGATTAAGCCAGCGGAACGTGGCACTCAATCGCGTCACAAAAGAATAAAGTGCCAGAAAGTGCCACGGACGCTCATTCGGCGGGATGGAGACGCCCTTCGTCGGGTCGCATGGCTGGAAGTAATACGCCAAAGAGCCCTTCGGAAAGGCTTCTCCCGGCTTCGGCTGCGTGGGGCGCCGGCGGCTGAGAGGGCGATCCTCTTTTCGGTTTTGTCTCTCTTTATTTCTCGTCACTAATCTTTATCCACTGCGGATGTTTGGCGTGCTGATGTGGATCGCTCAGTCTGTCCTTCTTTCCATCTTATCACTCACTCTAAACTCTTAAAGCGTAATTCTTCTTCGTACATTCTCTCTCCTCCTCATCCTCTCCTTTAGCGTCCCTCTCTTCTATCTCTGTCTGTCCCTTTCTCCACCCTCTCGTTCTGACTCGTTTTTGCCTCCTCAATCTCTCTCTCTCCCTCTCCTCTCTCTCTCTCTCCTGCCAAATCCCCCCCTGCTCCTCCCACTCTCTCTCCCGGATCACCGCTCCTACTTCACTCCCTCACTCTCTCTCTTCTCTCTCCACCCACTCTCGCACATCTCTCCTCGACTCAATCTCCCTCTCTCGTACCCTCCACCCTGCCCCCCCCCACCCCTCGAGCCCCCCCCCCGGACTCCCCCCAGCGATCCCACCCCCGCTCTCACACCGTACGCGCTCGCCCCCACCACCCCAGCCTCCCCACCTCACCCCCCCCCAAACCTCCCTCCCCCCGCCACGCCCTCATCCCCCCCCCACCCCTCTCCCAGCCCCCCCCTGCCCCCCCTCCCCCTCCTCCATCCCTTCCTACCCCCCCATCCCTCCTCGCCCCCCCCAGCAACCACCTCACCCCCCCGCCCCCCCCACCACCCCGCGCACCCGACTCCCCCTCCCCCTCCCCCCCACGATGCGTAAATCTCGTCCCCTCGCCACCGTCCCTTCCCTCCCCCCCCCCCCAGGACCCCCCCCCACCCCCCACCCCCCGACCTTCCCACCCCCCCCCCACCGCCCCCCTGCACCCCCCCCCCTACCCCACTCTCCCGCCCCACCCCCCCCGCCCACCCCCTATCCCCCTATCCACTAGCTTATCGCGCTCCCACCCCCGTCACGTCCCCCCCCACCCCCCCCGTACGCCCCCCCCCCCCCAACCGCCCCCCTCCCCCCCAAGACTCACCCCGCCCCCCCGCCTGCCCCGCCCCCCCCCCCGTCCCCCCCCCCCTGCCCCCCCCCCCCCCTCCAGCCCGCCCACCCTCCCCCGCCGCCGCGCCCGCACCATCCTTAGCCGACCCCCACCCTCCCCCCCCTCCCCCCCCCCTCCCCCTCAACCCCCCCCCCCGCTCCCCATCTACCTCCATCTCCCTCCATCACGCCTCACCCTGCCGTGCTCGCACCCTCCGCACCCTCCCTCCCTCACACAAATCTCTCTCTCCTCTCCGCCCCCGACCTCTCCCCCCTCCGCTCCTCGTCTACTCTCCGGTCTCCACCCCCTTCCACTCAGCCATCTCCTCCCTTCTCCACCCATCCACCACCTCTTCACGCCTCCCTCCCACGCCCGCCCCCGCACGCCTACCCCCCCCTCTCTCCCCCTCCATCCCTCCCTCCCCCAGTCTCCTCCCCTCACGACCGCCCCACTCCCCAAGAATCCACCCTCGCTCACACCTCACCCCCTCCTCTCGCCTCTCTCTCGGCCCTCCTCCTCTCCACTTTCTCTCCCCTCCATCCTTCTCCTCTCCGCCTCCCTCGTCGCCCTCCCCCACCATCCACCCCTCGTACTCACACGCTCTCTCTCCCTCCGAACCTCTCTCTCATCCCCTCTCACCGTCCTCATCCGTCCCTCTCTCCCCCTCCCTCTCACTCCTCCACCCCCTCCTCTCTCCGATCGCCTCAAATAGATATCTCTTCCCGCTTCTCTCTTCGAGAAAGGCTCTATCCGCTGCCTCCTCTCCTCCCTATCATCTCAATCACTCCCTCGCCCCGATCTCCACACCTCCCCGTCTCATCTGTCTCCTCTCTCTCCTATCCCCTCTCTCCTCTAACCGATCTCCCCCTCCCTCTCCTTTCCTCCACCATCATCGCTCGCTCCTTCCTCCTCCCCCCCCCCCTCCTTTCCCTTCCCATCCTCTCCCCTCACTCTCCCGCCCCCTAACCCATCCTACTCTCCCTCTCCCCCCCCTCCCAACCCCCCCTTCGTCCCCTCCCCCTCCCGCCCCGTCGCCCCGCTCTCTATCTCTCAGCTCTCTCTCACCTCCTCCTTCTCTCCTCTCCTCACCACTCTCTCTCTCTCTCCCACCTCCTCTCCGCTCCCACTCCTCACTCTCCCCACACTCTCCGCCTCTCCCCTCCTACTCCCACCTCCCTCTCCTCCCCCCCCTCCCCTACCTCTCCCCTCCTTCCCCCCCCCTTCCCTCCACTACCCCTCGTCCTCACTCCTCCCTCTCCCCTCTTCTCTCTCCCCCCCTCCCCTCCCAACCCCTCTCCTCTCTCCTCTCCTCCATCGACCTCCTCTCCTCTTCCCCTCCTCCTCCGCTCCCCCCAACCCCCTCCTCCATCCCCCCCCCTCTATCCCTCCTCTCTCCTCCTCCCCTCTCCCCCCTCTCACTCTCCTTCCCCCTCCCTCTCCCTCTCTCCTCCCGCCTCCTCTCCCTCTCTCCCCTCCCCCGACCTCTATCCTCTCCCCCCTCTCCCCCTCGCCTTGCTCTTCCTCTCTCTCCTCCCCCCTCCCTCCCCTCCCCCTACCCACGCGCTCCTCCCCCCATCGCCCTCCCTCTCTCTCTTCCCCCTCCCACTCTCCGCACCCCCCTCCCTCTCTTCCCCTTCCCTCCTTCTCTCCTCCAGTCTCCCTCCCGATTCTCCCTCCTCAATCCTTCCCCTCCCTCCCCTCTCACCCCTATCAATCGCCCCCCTCTCCGCCTCATCCCCCTCTCCCCTCCCCCACTCCTCCCCATCTCTCTCCCACCCCTCCTCCTCCCCTCTCCCTCCATCTCTCCTCCCTCCTCCACCGACTCTCTCCTCTTCCCCGCCTCTCCCCCTCCCCCACAGTCTCCATCTCTCCTCGGCCCCCCCTCTCCTCTTCCTCTCTCTCTCTTCCTCATCTCCCTCTCCCCTACCTCTCTCTCCTCCTCCTCTCTTCCCTCCTCCCTCATCTCCACTTCACCCTCTCACCACTCTCCCCTCTCTCTCCTCTCTCCTCTCCCCCATCTTCCTCTCCTCTGCTGTCTCCCTCCTCTTCTCTTCCTCTCTCTCACTGGGCCCAATCACCTCACCTTCCACTTTTCCCAACACCGCCTCCTTAAGCGTCTTCCTCCTCCACCCTCTATCAACTCACTTCCAATCCCCCGGCATTCACACGGACGGAGTTCTAAGGCTCCTCCGACAGATCCATTCTCTTCCAAGACAGCCGTATCAGAATATCGGCTTGTTTTGCCCACTCGCGCGCCCTTTAGGCCTGAGGCACCTGGCCTCCTCGGACCTCCTCCGCGTACAAGCTAATGTATCTCCGGACGGCACTTAGCAAGTGACACCTGATGGTCCAGACAGCCCAAGACCAACCACAACCCACCAAAAAGCGGCACTTGTTTCCATACCTGCGCTTATTTTTAAACTGGGACAACGTCACCGAGACGGTAGTGCCCCGGGCCCACCTCCCTACATCTCCTCAACTTTCCCCCCCTCCCCGCAACTTTCCCGCCATTAGCTGTTGTGGTTAAACAGTTCTAGTTTAAGCGCGCGGTCTTGGGGCGGTGAATAGATGGCCCGGCCGGGGGGGCCCGTTGGCCTTTGAAGGCCGAAATTTGATTTATCCCCTCCTATCCTGGTGAGAAAAGAAGTTCCCCCGCATTTTTGAGGGGTAGATTTTATTTAAAATATACACATAAAACAACCAAGAACACACGGTTTCCTGTCCTTCAATGCTTATGCAGAACCACACAATGACGTTATTGGTGGTCCCCCTGCCTTTCTTATGTCTATAGCTGATTTTTTCCTTTGCTTTCTTTCGATTTCCTATTACTGAAGAATTAATAGGCTGGAAGAGGCGAGACGCGTATGATTATCCATTAAAGTGATATAAAATATCCACATCTGCTTGCAGGAGAATTTAGGCCTCGGGGAGTGATGGATCTGGGTCACGGTAACCAGAGTCAGGGGAGGGAAGTGTGTGGAGGAGGTCGAGAGTGAGGGAGGGCGGAAGAGCGAGAGAGAGAGCGAGAGAGAGAGAGAGAGAGAGAAGAGAGTGAGAGAGAGGATAGAGAAGAGCGAGAGAGTCGAGTGGAGAGAGATAGAGAGAGAGAGAGAGAGAGAGGGGGTGGGGGAGCAGAGAGAAATAGAGATATAGAGAGAGATAGAGATAGTGAGAATAGATTAGGAATAAAGATAGATATAGAGAGACAAAGTATCTATATATATATGATATAATCGAAAGAATATATGATAGTGTAATGAAATACATATGACCAGTGTATGTATAATATATCTATATATATAAAAATAGTATATATTATAGGAATATAATATACAGGGATTGGCGAACGATATTCCAAGTAAAGGATGAGTTGTGAGAAAAGAGCAACATATGGGATGAAGGATGAGATGGAAAGAATGATGCGGGTAAGAAGAACATAAAAACGGCGCGGGGACATGGCAGGACCAAGACAACGAGAGGAGACCAGGCAAAAATCTAAGAATAAAAAAACATGATACCTATCACACAAACTCTACCAGTGTCTGTTCGACGTTAAAGTGGCACAAAAAACCACCTTATGTTCTCGAGGCTAAATTTTATATATTCTATTCGTGCCGCAGGCCGCCCAGTCCCAACGCACGGATAAGCCGGCGGGGCATCTCAACCCTTAAGGAAATCCAGTTAGTGTCGTAATGCCGTAGAAACCGAGCTTCTATGGCCCAGGAGTCGCCAGTGTCTTCCGATTTGTGATCTTGTGGCTTCATGTTGGACACGTATGGAAAAGAGGAAAACTTAGGGCGTTGTTGATGACAGACAGATGTAACTTCCAGGACATCGCCTCTTTTTCCCTTATTTTTACAGTAATTTATTTGTCTTTTGTGATGCCTGTATAGGACTGCAGCTGTTCAAATCCTGTGGAAGATCTGTGAAAAAAGAAAGAAAAAAAAAAAAAAATAGAAAAAGCAAAAACAAAAGGTTTTGTTGGTATGGTTGGAAAAAGAACGTAAGGTTAATTAAGAAAGGGAGGACGAGGGGTTTCTCGGCAAGGAATTGGAAATCTATTCCAAGCGTGCTTGATTTTACGCTTGTCTGAAGCTCCTGGATACATGGGCTAAATTCGTTAACCCATGTCCCCTTACTTTATAAATACTTATAAAGCTTTGCACTTTCCGGCTTATCCGTTTGCAGTGCATCGAGAGGGCGCGAAGAGAGAGAGAGAGAGCAGAAGAGAGAGAGGGAGATGAGAAGAGAGAGAGAAGAGGAGAGAGAGAGAGAGAGAGAGAGACGAGAGTGATTATATAATATATTTCAATTAAATAAAAAAAGTTATTATAAAATAAATAAACACACACACACCCACACACATACATACACACACACACACCACGAACACACACACAACAAACACACACACACACACGACACTACACACACAGCGACACACACAGCAGCACACACGCCACATATATAGCTCTAAAAATTAATAATATATATATAAGATATAATCATCCTGCGACGACACACACCAGGCAGGCACACAACACACACACACCCACACACACACACACAACTCACACACATATATATTATAGATACATAAATATATATGAATATATTAAATAGTATTAGATATATATATAAATTTTACATATATACATACTACACACACACAGGCTGGACACACAGACACACACACACCCACACTACAACACACACACCCGAGCACACAAATATAGTGAGATGTAATAATATATATATAAATATCATTATATAGGATATATAGTAGTAATTCCCCACAATATGGGCCAGTACTTTGAACGTGGTGTGAAGGCGCATTAATTATATTAAAACAACCTCGGCGCCCCAGTGGGGCGGAAAGACAGGGGGTAGAAGCTTGCCGGTCGGTAGGGTCGTGCAATGCAGGTCAGTGGGGTGCCCGCAATCGTCCAATGAGTTACCCTGATTGTCCCATATTAATACATAGGGTTGGTTTGGTGTTAAATATTTTTGTCGTCGTTTATATCTTTTTTCCTTTTTATTTTCCTTTATGTTTCTCCCTTCTTTTCTTCTTCATTATTCCTTGGTTGCATTGCACCGGGCCACGGCAGCGAGCAGTTCGCTAATGCCCAGGGCAAAATTACTGTGAAGGAAGAGCAAGTTAAGGGCTGAGTCTTCTCACTTTCCTGTCTCTTTGGTCGGGGCCGAGCCTACGGGGGTACTCTCGAGCATACTCCGTCATACTCTCGCTCTCTCGTCTCCTGCATTCCTCTTTCTGTCCTCTTCGGTTCGGTCAGAGCTCGGGCAGCGTCATCCAGTCCGCTCTCTGCGGGCTCTCGGTGGTGTCTCTCGGTGCCTCTGCTGACTCGTCCTCACCTCTCCGCGGTCACAACTGCTCTCCACTCCTAATTCGTCCCCTGGGGGGGCCCCACGGGGAGTCTTCTCGTGATTTGAGTGTTTAGAAGTGGGATTAATTTGTAGAGTCGTGCGAGGATAGGTGTGTGGATATGGTTGTGTGTGTGGTGTGGTTGTGTGGTGTGTGCTGTGATGGTGTGCGTTTGTGATGTGGTGTGTAGTGTTGTGAGTGTTGTGAGTGTGTATGAGTGTGTGTGGTGTCTTTGTGTTATGTATTTGTTGGTTTTAGCCGTGGTGTCGTGCGTGTAGGCAAATTGGCATAATAAATCTATGACTAACGAGCGCGTGGAGCGGGTGGCTTTGCCGACGGGCTCCGGCCAATAAGGGGTAGAAAAGGGAAGTGGCGCAGACTAGTTTGTGAGTGTGATCACTGAGGCGGTTACAAATACTGTGGTAATCATAGCCACCTTTGGTAAGTTGCGGGGGCAGAAAGTGGAAAACGCAGGCGGCAGGGCGGCGAAACACTTGCCTTTCCCGGGGAGAAACCGAGAAGTTGAGTAAGCACTCGGCCTTTGGTTATTTATGAAATCAGGGGGTGCAGGAACGGGAAGAATCTCGGGGGGCAGGTGGGAAAGCCCCCGTCACGACCATTCCCCTGGCGCTCCTCCACACGCCCCGCCCGCCCCCCTCCTGGCCCGGCCCCCCCCTAACTGTCCTGAGAGGTAGCCACCGCGCATGGGAGCACGGAGCCGTGTACGGGCCCAGTTGCAGACGCACCTCTACTCCGATACACGGGACCGGTTCATTAGACCGGTCGTCCAGTCTCCTCACGTGTGCGCGGCGGTGGGGCCGGGGATACGCCCGGTGTCGCGGCCGCCTGGCGTTCGGGTCGCCGGTGGTTCCGTACCGGGGGCGGGAGCGCCAGACGTCGGCCGACTCGACAAACTCGGGTGGGGTCGATGGGGGGTCCCTAACTCTCCACCCCTCTCTCTCTTCTCTCTTTTTTCTTCTCTCTCTCTTTCTAATCTTCCTCTTTCTCCTCCTCTCTCTATCTATTCCTCTCTCCCCTCCCTCGTCTCTCTCAATCTCTTGCTCTCTCTCCTTCTCTCTTTTTTTCTCCCCCCCCCTTCCTCTTTTCTTTTTCTCTCTCCTCTCTCTCTCTCTCCCCTCACTCTTCTCTTCTCTCTCCTCTCTCTCTCCTCCTCTCTCTTTCTCTTTCTCTTTCCTTCCTCTCCCCCCCCCCCCTCTTCTCTTTCTTTCTCCCTCTTCTCTCTCTCTCTTCTCTCTCTCTCCTCTCTCTCTCTCTCTCTCCCTCTCTCCTCTCTCCTTCTCTCTCTCTCTCGTCTCTCCTCTCTCTCTCTCTTTCTCTCCCTCCTCTCTCTCTCTCTTCTTTCCTCTCTCTTCCTCTATCTCTCCTCCTCTCCTCCTCTATCTTCTCTCTCTCTCTCTCTCTCACTCCCTCTCTCTCTGTTACACTTTTCCCTTTCTTCTTCTTTCTTTCTAACTATTCTTCAGACCTTAAATGATCAACATAGAAGAAAATTAGTTTTTTTTTTCTCTCTCTCTCCCTCATTTCTTCGTTTTTATCTTTCTTAAATAAATAACTCATTCTTGTATATTGTTCAAGGAATAGGGTATAGGTAAACCACCTCGCCTACATTATTTCTGGACATACGATTTTATACTCTTAAACTAGAAAAAAAATGTAACTAATTTAAGCAGTAAGGTAAGATAAAAAGGGAAAGGTTAGAGAGTGTGTTAACAGAACGTGGACAAAGAAGTACAATCGGTGTTGTAAATAGCCTTGGGACGCTGTGTCTGTCCTGTGTGTAAAGTGCGTTTACATGCGGGGCGAGTGGAGCGTTTTTTGCCCCGTGTGTGTGTACGGCGATTTTGTGTTGTGTGTGTGTGTGTTGTGTGTTGTGTTGTGTTGTGTGTGTGTGTGTGTGTGTGTGTGTGTGGTGTGTGTGTGTGGTGTAATGTGTGTGTGTGTGTGGGTTTTAAAGGGGAAAATTGCGTCATGTATATTCATAATAAACTGTTTACTTGGGCTATATAATATGTGATGAAGGATTAAATATTAAACAAAGAAAATACCCAAAAACAAGAGAAACTCCCCTAGTCTTAAATAGCGTACGTTGAAGAAAAATTTTTTCAAAGCATTTTCCCCTAATCTAAAGCTACTGATCACGGGAACTGTTATTGGGAACGTGTGATTCAAAATAAAATATCTTAGGTAAATAGTAGTAAGAATAGGAAAAATCAAGAAGACTGAATGCAAAAAAGAAAGAGAATCTAGGAGAAAGCAAGAGGGGAGGAGAGGAGTGAAAAAGAGAGAAGGAGAGAGAGAGGGGGGAGAGAGAGAGAGAGAGAGAAGGAGAGGAGGAAGTAAAAAGAGAGAGAACGAGAGAGAGAGAGAGAAGAGAGAGGAAGAGAGAAAGAGAGAGAGAAGGAGAGTAGAGAGAGAGAGAGAGGGGAGAGAGAGAGAGAGAGAGAGAGAGAGAGAGAGAGAGAGAAAAAGAGAACATAGGGGCGGGGGGAGAGAGACATAGAGAGAGAGAAAAGAGAGACATAAGGGGAAAAAGAGAGAGACATAGAGAGAGAGCGAGACCATAGAGTCATGAGAGAGAGAAATCTATTAAAATTTTATAAATATATATATATATATTATATAATAGAAGAGAGAGAGAGAGAGAAGAGAGGAGAGAAGAGAGAAAAGAGGAGAGAGATAGAGAGAAGAGAGAGAGAGAGGAGAGGAGAGAGAGGAGAGAAGACATAGAGAGAGAGAATAAAGAGAGCGAGAGAGAGAGAGAGAATAGCGAGGGTGTGGCACGAGTGTGTGACTGTGAGTGTGGGTCGGAGATAATACAGACATGTTAAGTGGGCGTGATTATAGCTACGAGCAGGAGATAAAAGGGGCGTGGTCTACGGGTGGGCGGGCGGGAGGGGGGGGGTTGGCTGTGTCCCCTTTTGCCTTAAAAGAACCTGATAAGTACTTTCCCGTAAGGTTTTCGCCGCAAGAAAGCTGTTAAGAGGAATTCATCGTGGTGTTGCCTCTTATTGGATGAGAGAAGGCATCTCTCTCTCCCCTTTTCTCTCTCTCTCTTCTGCCCCTTTTCCTCCCTCTCCTCTCTCTTCCCTCTCTCTCTCTCTCTTCTCTCTCTCTCTTCTTTCTCTCCCCTCTTCTCAAAAAATATCAAATTAAATCAAATCTCTCTCTCTCACTCTCTCTTCAAAACACACACATAAAACTTTTCCATACACATACTCACTCTCTCTCTCCAATATTCATGTTCTGTATGTCGGGTCGTCTGTCGGGTCTGTCTGTCTGTCTGTCTGCCCTGCTGTCTTCTGGCTGTCTGTCTGTCTGCCTGACTGCCCTGTATCTGCCTCTGTCTCTCGTGCACATATAAAGAACTTAGAGCCCCTCATCCTCCATTCCTATCAATCGATCACATCCTCCTCCAGTCTTCTCCCGAATGAGCTCAAGGGGGTAATTAATGACCAAAGATAGAATCCCCACCTGTGCTTGTTCCTCTGTCTTTATAAATATATTGGCCATCACACACCCGTTCTGTTCATTAAGAGAAACGCACGTCACGCCATCTCCAGGTGTTATTTGTCCCCGACTGGAGGCCGTTGCGAGATGGAGGACGTGTAGCGGTGCCAGGGTGAGGGATAGCGGAGGAAATTAAACATGTTCTTCGGGATGGCCGAACAAGAAGGACGATTCACGAGGGGGTTGGGTTTAAAGGAGGCGCAGGAGGAAGGAGGTGGGAGGAGGTGGGAGGAGGAAGGAGAAGGAGGTGGGAGGAGGAAGTGGGAGGAGGTGGGAGGAGGAGGTGGGAGGAGGTGGGAGGAGGAGGTGGAAGGAGGTTGGAGGAGGAGGGAGGACGAGGTAGAAGGAGGTGGTGAGGAGGAGTGGGGAAAGGGCTGGTTGTGGAAGCCACCCGCTTAACCACACCCGTCTGCCCCGCCGGTCCGTGTACGCCCCGCACCGTGGTGTTTAGGGTCACCGGTCGCGGCAGCGGGTCCGCCGGCCGCGGCAGGCGGTGCCGCCGGTGCCGCCGGCTGAGGCGCCTGCGGCCTACGGGCCGACGGCGGCGCCCTTCGCAGAAGGGCCGCCGGCGCGGTGCAGGCTGCCGCCGAGGGACGGCCGGCTTCGCAGGCGGACGCCGGGCCGCCGCTTCGGTGCCTGCGCCGACCGGTACGCCGGCGCAGGCACGAGGCATCAATGCCCGACGCGGAGTCAGGCGGCCGCAGGGCCGCCCGGAGGCGAGCCGAGCGCCGCATGGAACGCAGTGAGGAGTCCTGCGGCCGCCGGCGTTGCCGAGGCGCCGGTCGCCCCGTGCCGCCGGTCGGCTGCACGCGGCATTCCGCCGTGGCCGCCGGCTGCGTACCGGCTGGACCGCCGGCCGGCCCGGCGTGTCGATCCGGATGCCCAGGTCCGCCGTCAGCGTCCGGCTTCCGACCGGGCCGCCTTCTGCTGCATGCGGCCTCACGGGCCGCCTGCGGCGGAGCCGGTTTCCGTCCGGGCCGCCGTGCGTCGTTCCGCGGCCGCCGGTGCCGCCGGCTGCGTCCGAGGCCGCCGTCCTGCCTGAGCGAGGCCTTGCGGAGCCGCCGGCCGAGCCCGTCAGCAGGCCGGCGCCTCCGTGGGCCCCGCGGCGGCAGGCGTGCCGCCGTCCGCAGGAGGCGGCCCGTGCGGCCGAAGGGCCGCCGGCGGACGGCCGTCGGACGACAAGGGCCTCCGGCTGCTGGAGCCTAGGACGACGGACGCCGCGTCGGCCGGATGCGACGGGCCGACGGAGGAGCAGGAGGAAAGACGGGCCCGCCCATCGGAGGCCAGCGCCGCCGGGCCGCAGGCGGCGGCGCTTCGGAGCGCCGGATGCCCCTGCGGCGCACGCCGGCAGAAGGGCCGCAGAGGCAGGAGTGCAGGCTGTATGCCGTGCCGCCGGCGGAGGCACTGCAGGCCGAACGGGACGACGGCAGCGCCTGAGGACGAAGGACCGCCGAGTCGGGCCGGCGGCAGCCTGGACGCAGTGAGAGTCCCGCGACCCCGGGACGCCGGTCGGCCGGACATGCGGAAGCAGGACGCCCGGCTAAGGCCGGCGGCCGCCGGGGCCGCCGTCGGCGCAGGCGGAAGACGGTAACGCAGGCAGGCGGCCGAGTCGGTGCGAGCCGGGGCCGAGCAGTGCGCGCACTTGGGCTGGCCGCCTGGCCTCACGGCGTGGCCCGCGGCAGCCGGGCCGGCAGGAGGCGGCAGGCTGCCGCACGGGCCGCCGGCGGCTTCAATCGCCTACGGGCCGCATAAGGCGGCCGTCGGTCCGTCCTTGGCCTCCTGGCGGCTGCCCTAGGCCGACGTACGCCGAGGCGTGGCCGCGGCCGCCGGGGCCGCCAGTCGGCGTCCGAGAAGCCGGGACGGCCGGACGGCTGCCCTAGGACGCCGTGTGCCGTCAGGCACCCTGTCTGCCCAGGCGGCCGCCGCCGCCGGCGTGCCGGCGGACGACGGGACGCCGGCAGTCGCTAGCGGCAGCAAGGGCCTGCCGAGGCGGCCGTCGAAGCAGGCCTCCGGCGGCGGCAGGCGGCAGTGACGGGCCCGACGGCG
>NC_061824.1:19621080-19623580 GCF_019202785.1 Penaeus chinensis
GCCGAGTGTAGTCGCATTTTCAGGCTTGCTATTGAAACGAGGGACATATTGTGTGCGATGTAAACTAAATTTGTACGTATTCGTGTTTGCAGCAAAGAAATCTAGCATTGCTAATACCGCAATGTAAAAAAAAAAAAAAAAAAAAAAAAAAAAAAAGGAAAAGAAACAGGAATTGTAGGAATAACTATTCAATCATTGCTGAAAGTGTCATCCAGCAAGCTATGGATGGGAATGATTAAAGAAACAGTCTAGTAACAATTTTAATTTTAGTTTGTTAACAAAAAAAAAAAAAAAAAAAAAAAGACAAAGAAAATGCGACATTTAAACTGAATACAGATTGAAAGATGATAAAACAAAATAGTACAGGGAACAACAGCAAAGAATATTGCTTCTACGACGATGATAAACATGTAGAAATGACGATAAGGTTAACAGTAATGACATTCATACAACGGTGATAATAACAGTGATGACGATGGTGACAGGTGACAATGATAAAACTGTTATTTTTACTACTGTTCCTGCTGTTAGTTGCTACTTCAACTTTTCTTAAAATGTTATGTTTAATAAGCTTTTAGGTAGCGATTAAAGTAATAGCAATAGTAGTTGTAGTAGAAGTAACAATAGTAATAGTAATAGTAGTAGTAGTAGCAGTAGTAGTAGTGATAACATTAAAACAAAAATAAAATGAATAATAGCTTTAATGGTTCTCATAACAATGGCAAAAGTTAAATAACATATAACAACAACACTACACCAACAATGAGACCCTAATAACAGCAACAGCGATATATTTCAGCAGCTATAATGAAGATGTTGCTGTTAAAGATTATGGCGGTGATGGTGATAATGATGAAGATGATGAAGATGAAGATGAAGTTGAAAAAAAGGATGATAACGACAGTGATGATTGCAATGATTTCAATGACAATAAAGCATATTGTGTATATTGACAATCCTCCTTATGACCGCACTGCAATTTCCCTTCCGCCCTCGCACGCGCAGTACCGCAGTGCTACACATCCGAACGCCGATCCATCACAACACGTCCCTCATCCATCAACCACCCAACTGCATCATAAACACTAATCCATTCCTTCCTTTCGCCTTTCTAGGTCACAACAGGTCATTCTAGAGAGAGAAAGGGGGGGGGGGGGGTCGGGGGGGAAGGCGTGAGCACACACACATCCTAATGACCTGACCTTACTTGCGACAGGCACCTCCCTTTGCACCGGATGTGAGGGGGTCAGGCCGCGTGTTGGGGGGTGGGAGATGGGGAAGCAAAGGGGTGCATGGAGGGGGGGGGGGAGCAGAGGGGGGAAAGAGGGGAAGTTAGGGGTAGAGAGGAGAATGGGAGGAAATTGAGAGGGTAACAGAAGAGGAAGAGGGGGGAGGAGGGAAGAGGAGGGAGGAGGAAGAAGAGGGAAAAGTGTGAGAATTAGTAAGGAAGAGAATGTGTAGTAAATGGTGAGGGGAAAAAAGGAGATGATGATGAAGAGAACATATGTGGAGGACGAGTAAGAGGTGGAAAAAATCAGAAGAGAAAAGTGGTGAAAAGAGGCATGGAAAGCAAACGGAGAGGAGGAAGAGAGAGATGAGGACGTGGGGGGGGGGGGGGGGGGGGGGTGTAAGAGGGGTCGGAGAAAGGCAGAGGGGAGAAAAGGAAGTGAGGAGGAAGGAGGGGAAGGGAGAGAGGAAGAGGAGAAGATTAGGAAGGAAGTATGGAAGGGGGAAGTGGAGGGACAAGAGAAAGTTCGGCAAGTTCCTATTACTCAATCATACGTCACATGACAAACACATTCGGTTATAAATTGAAATTCGGAAACACGTTATGAAATACTTGAATTTCTTGATTCCGCAATACCTATTAGTATCAGATTTGACAAAAAAAAAAAAAAAAAAAAAAAAAAACGAGGCGTAGTCTAGAATATTCATATTTACAGGAATAAACCGCGAAACCGTGTCGAAATGATGATATAAAACCTACCCATTAAAGACATCAGTTTATAAGAAATGAGACAACACTTCAAGTGAAAGTCCTTTTGGCAAACGTTAATGATATCCCTATGTTTTTCTTCGACTTTTCCTTTTTGTCTTGCAGTGTGGTCTGGTTAAAAAAAAAAAAACTTTTGATATCTTGAAAATCAAATACGTGATAGCTGCCACACACTACATCAACCGCGCGATAATTGCCGTATATCACTGCTATAAAAAATCCTTAAACCACACAAATTCGCATAGTCCCAAAACACCCACCAAAACAAACAAATAACTACCAACAAAAAATAAACACAATAAAACGTAAGAACATCTGCCTTTCCTTGTTCTACACGGACCTGAAACCCACGACCATGTTTGCGCAACCGTACGACAAAGCTGCTCGTGTAAACCGTATGAAACCGAATATCGTTGTTTGTAAACCTTCCAGCGAACTCCTACACAAGCGGGGAATCTTTGGCCGTCGCGCCCTGACCCCTGCAGTGTGGCAGCGAGGCAAAGG
>NC_061824.1:19735661-19738161 GCF_019202785.1 Penaeus chinensis
TGTGATTCATTAGCATTCTTTTATTGGTAACCGCATAATATACTGTGTATATTTTTTTTTCTTCCACAAAATCGCCGTCTGAAGAATTAATGATTGCAATGGAGCTCTTGTCTTCAGTTCCAGATGAAGACGAGTCACAGTACTTAGCGCGACTACCTATCATACGAATGAACTAATTTATGCAATATGTCACCGGTGGCTATCAGTGGATTATGACATCATCGCAAACTCCGAACATCCTCAAGACAGAAGACTCGATTTATCCAAAAGATAACTGGAGTTAAACAGCGAGAACGTCACTCCTCAGCTCACAGGAGACATGTGAGCAATTATCAGTAGTATCGTATGCCTGTGTCGAAGCAGAAAAAGAGAGTTGCAATATTAACACCGGAGTCTGACTTGTCTGACTTGGGGCTTCTATGATCCTCTTTGAGTGTGTGCGGAAGGGGCTGGGGGGGTGTAAGGTGATTGAGTGGGCGTAGACGCAGAGATGGAAAGAGGAACATTGCCATCGTAGGCGTCAGGTGGGCGTGAACATTATTAGATAGAACTGCTAGCTGACTACAGAGGTTTAGGTCGTCAAGGGGGATGTGTTAAGCAACGCTGATACGAACGTTAGAGCGATGGCAGGAATGTACCAACACCGACAAAGAGGCTCGAACGCTGACAGGGAGATACGGACGATAAATGATAGGGCGTGCGAGAGTAATTAGGAAAGGGGGGGGGGATGGGAGGGGTGGGAGGGAGGGAGAGGAAGGAAGAAGAACTGAAAATAGACAGTGAGGGAAATCAAGGATGAACTGAACTAACTTTAAAAATGAAACTAAGAAAATAATAAAAACCGACAAGTAACAATAACGATTTTTTTTTTTTTAACGCGGATGAAACTAAATAATTACGATCTATACTCAAAAGAAAAAAGAAAAGAAAAAAAAAAAACGCTACCTGATATGCACAGGGTACGAGACACCCATACATCAAACTACCCAGGAGGAGGAATGCAAAGCTGACATTCGTACTGAAAGGGACTGACACTAAGATTCGTCAGCGTTGATGGAGAAGGCAACAGAGATCCGGAGCAAGGCGACCTGAAGGCCCCCCAAAAAGGAGTGACTTATCTGAGAGCCTCAAGTCTCCTCTGAGTCACTCCTCAAAAGGAGGCCACTTCAAGAGCAATGTCGGGAAACGAAAACGAGGAATATATCTTCCTCGATCAAATACCGTCTCTCTCCCTTGAATTTAAACAAAGGGTTCGACAACAGAGGACACAGGAGGGAAACTTTTAGTACACGAATGTTTGAAACTAGTTTTTAATGAGCTAAGATAATCAGGAAGATATCTATTTGATGACGATGCCTCGGGCAACTGCCTATCTAAGCGAAACTATGTAATATCCTTATCCAAAAGAATAGGTCGTTAGGTGAAAGAAAACGGCAGTTACCGCTAATTACCTTCAGATTTTTTTTTCTCTCTTTCTTTCTATCTCGTTTTTTCGTTCTACCATTTTTCCTCACTCATATATCTTAGCCTCCACAGAAGACACACAATATTCAAATAGAATTCTGTGCTGCTAAAAAAGCCAGGCCATTTACATCTAGCACGGTAGCCCTGCACCTATATGCAACTCCGCGAAGAGCCGGGCTATAAACAAGGATTCATATATATTAAAGTTAATCATAATTTGAAGCTATTAAAGGTAGGATCGTGCTGTGAGGAGCTTTATGAATATTCATGTATGTAAAAGAGGTCACATGTGGGGTTCTACTGTTTATGTTGATGTTCTGTAAAACTAAATGTTGAGCTCATCCTCCGTCTCCCCTTGCCAGCCTATTTTTGTCTCTGTGTTTGTCTGTCGATTTTTCTCTCCCTATTGTTCTTCCGCTCTTACTGGTGTTTTTCTCGTTATTACAGTTTTTCTGGCGTTTTGCGATTACTATTATTATTCGTATTATGACAGTTATTATCACTGACAGCATTATTATTATCATTCTGCCTCTCGCTTTTCTTTTCTTTTTTTCCATCTCCTGCTCTCCTTCCACCCTTCATCTCCCTCCCTCCCTCTCCTTCTCCCCCTCCCACCCTTCTTCCTGCCTCTCCTTTTCTCCCCCTTCTGCCTCCCTCTCTTCTCCCGCTCACGACCTGTTAAACCACAAAGCAACCGGTGCCATAAACTTGTAGTCATTCAAGGAATCTTCCATCCTTTGTTGGCATCCACAATTATTCCTATGGGCCATCTGGGCCTCGGTTTATGAAAGTTATCCTAAGAAACGTCTTTGTCATGTCTTTGGTGGGGCTCGGATAGCGGCTGAATTTCTTTCCTAAAAGTTGTGGATAAGAAGTTAATGCTCTGAACGCTCTACACACAACAGCAGGAACACTCACGCACGCTCGCACGCACGCATGCATGCACGAACACACACACACACACACACACACACACACACACACACACACACACACACACACAACAGCAAGAACACTCACGCGCGCTCGCACGCAC
>NC_061824.1:19775661-19778161 GCF_019202785.1 Penaeus chinensis
CAGAAAGGAGAGAAAGGAAGAGAGAGAGAGAGAGAGAAGAAACAGAAAGGAGAGAAAGAAAAAGAGAGAGAAAGAAGCAATGAAAGTAACGAAACATAAAAACAAACAACCGAAGAGATAAGGAAACTCGATTAAGAGAATGGATAAAATAAGGAAAATTAAGAGGAAGAGGAAGAAGGGGAGAGGGTAGTAAAGTGCGAATACCGTTAATAGAATAGCGAATTAAGAAGAGGGAAGCAACATAAAATAGAAATGGAACAAAGGAGAAGTTGAAAAGGAGAAAGAAAAGAAAACCAAAAGAAAGGGGAGGAAGAAGGGGAGAGAGAGGAAAGAAGTTAGAAAGAGAGGGATAAAGGCGGAAGTGAAGTCGACAGAAGAAAATTCACCACAGAGGACAAAATACAAAATACATTTACACTTCTCAATAGCTTCAATGAGAAGAAATGAACACGACGGAACGGAACCCGATTCGAAAACAAGCTCAGAGAAAGAAGAAAGAGTAAAAAAAAAAAAATGCAAATAAAAATAATGAATTGATAAATAAATTAATGAAAACTAAAAAAAAAGAAAAGAATGTATTAGGAAATCAATATTAATCTACAAATACGTGACACCCAAGGCAAGTAGACAGCAGGGATCAGATCGTATCAAGTGATGAGGTTTATCGAACCCAACAGCATCAGTTATGAATCATTATAATTAATGAGTCGCCGATGTGTAGCTCTATTACCCTTAAGCTGAGACAAAATATTGATTCCCGTTCTAATTAACACCAGAATAATTACGCAATTAAAAGATTTTATTCCGAGACCTGGAAGCGTGTGTGTCGGGTTGGGGGTCGGCACTGTTTAATCCTCCTCTCATGTAACAAACGTAAAAAGCTTTCATTGTCTAATGGTTTATATCCTAGTGCCTGGTACGTGAACTTTTAGTGCCAGTGAACGAAGTACGCATCTACGAACCACGCCCTTGTGACCGATTGGCATAAAGGTCAGACTCGGGAATTAGTCTTAATCCCCTCCTTGACAAAACGATTTTGTAATCATTATTTCTCGGTTTGCTTGCAGATTATTTTTTAGTTGATTGTGCTGTTCACTTCAAATCATTGCGCGAGAGTATTTTCCGTATTGAAGTGAAATGAAATGGCCGGTATCTTATATACATTTACAGACATCATCTTTCAAATTATCCTTTGCTAATTTACCTCACTTGGGAAATAATCTGAATTGGCTGATATACACCCGTGACGTACACTCTTTATATTTCTCGTAATAAATAACCGAAGGCCAGAGATCATCTTGACCTGAATCTTGAGAATCTATACTTTTCAATCTCAAAGGGACACATCTCCAAACCACGCCGATAAGGACGATTTCTCGAACTTTTCTCAGTCAGTTTCATGCCTTACGGGCGCTCGTGGTTTAGCTCCCATTTGAGGACGATAATTACAGGCATCGTTTTCAGTGAACTGGTAGTGGCATTTACTACCTTGCGATTAATGGGATAATCAGAATGGGGATATAATAGGGATCAGATAGCCAAATTACTGCACATTGTTGCCGTCCCGACGCTCTGTGAATTTATGATATGTTTTGGCTTCGTTTATCTTTCGCTTTTGTACGGGACCTGCGCCAGGCGGTAAAAGCCCAGTTGTTAAGATGCTGCAATTACTTCTAGAAATTAACGGGCTTTCGTGAAGAGCTTGAACAGATTCGCCGTAAATATTCTAGATCTGCAAATATCGAAGCAAATGCCCTCTTCCGTAGCGGTAATGCAAGCTAACTTACAAACTTACAAACTAACCAACTAACAAACAACCTAATTAACTAATTTACTTACGTACTTTTTTGCTTGCTTGCTTGATTACCAACCTACTCACTTATTTCTTACTTACTAACTAATCAACTACGTTAATTAATATCTGAACAGATGAATAATCAGAACCATAAATGCACTGCTCAAAAAGTAAATAATATATAGGTAAAACTCACGATGACCGAATCAAAACTATCATCCATAATCTGCCTCTTTCTCAAAGACCGCATAAAGCCTCGAGCCAGACCTCTCTCTCTCTCTCTCTCTCTCTCTCTTTCTCTCTCTCTCTCTCTCTCTCTCCCCCCCCTCTCTCTCTCTCTCTCTCTCTCTCTCTCTCTCTCTCTCTCTCTCTCTCTCTCTCTCTCTCCCTCTCTCTCTCTCTCTCTCTCTCTCTCTCTCTCTCTCTGTCTATCAATCTATCCGTCTGTCTGTCTATATCTCTATCTATCTATCCGTCTGTCTGTCTATATATCTATCTATCTACCTATCTATCTAAGTCTCTATCTCTCGCTCTCTCTCTTTCTCTCTCTCTCTCTCTCTCTCTCTCTCTCTCTCTCTCTCTATCTCTCTCTCTCTCTCTCTCTCTATCTCTCTCTCTCTCTCTCTCTCTCATTGGCTTCACGAAAATACTTCTCTTTCTCTCTCTAAGTCATCGGGCTAATATTGGCCGGCCGGGCAGCGTTGC
>NC_061824.1:19781813-19784313 GCF_019202785.1 Penaeus chinensis
AGATGTACATTTCTTTCCGTGTACTGTGCGCGTTATATCAGTACGTATAAGGGTATTTGGAAATGCTGGTGGGTATAGCAATGTAAATCACGGTATTTTATAATCATGTATAACATTTATGATCATAGTCTGGTGTGTTTGTATTTGTTTTGAGCGATTCGAAGGCTTAGTACAGCTGCTTGAAGGTGCCTGCATTAGCTTTTAGTCTTGTGGTGTCACTTAACGTCTTGTATTTTGTCTTGAGAGCTTGGTTTATTTTTGCGGTTCATCAAATGCACATGCTACATCACGTTAGATTTTTATAGACCATTTGGACAGATGCAGCTTTTAGCATGGGCTCGTTTGTACATGGTCAGCTATTTGTTTCTTGTCTGAAAGGTTCTTCTAACGTTATAAACCTCTGTCGTATTAAGGGAAAGAGGTACTGTGTGGAGCTGATGGGAGGATGCATGAGAAAGTAGGAGAGAGAGGGGGAATAGGAGAGAGAGAGAGAGAGAGAGAGAGAGAGAGAGAGAGAGAGAGAGAGAGAGAGAGAGAGAGAGAGAGAGAGAGAGAGAGAGAATGTCTGTGATTGAAATCTCAAAAATACCTTTGTTTACAAATATATAATTTTTGCCATCTATTGCATTTGATATTGATGTTGTCAGTATTCATTTCTAATATGACTTTTTCATTATCATTGATATTATCAGTATCATCAGCATCATTATCATGATTATCGCAATCAATATTATCATTATCATTATAAATTGTATAACAATTATCGTCATTATCATTATTGCTATCATAATCATTATTACCATGTTGCATACGTGATAGGCTGCAATAATGCATATACACATTATCATGGATGATAAAGCCAAATAATCATGAAAGAACATAAATGCAAACCCTCAAAACTATACCAATAAAAAATAAACAAGGCCATTATTCTGATGCATCAAACAGTTTTATAGCATTTAATACCAAGCGCCGAGGTTTTATAGCGAACGAAAGAGAGAGAAAGAAGGAAAAGAAGAAAAAAAAAATCAAGGCATCTGCATCATCCTGTCCTCGAAAATGAAGCCAATTTTCGAACGATTGTTATCAAAAGATCTTATAAAACAGCAGGAGGTGGTATCATCGGGGGGGGGGGGGGGGGGGTTACAGCTGTCGGGTCAAGTCATAGCAGGGGGTGAGGGTGGGTGAGGGGGGGGGGGGGAGAGGAAGAGGAAGGGGAAGAGGGGAGGAGGAGAAAGAGGACAGTGTTGGGGGGTTACGATAGAGGGCATCGGGGAGGGGTGGAGAAAGAGGAGAGAGGAGAGAGAGAAAGAGGAATTGAGAGAGTGGAGGGATGGAAAAGGAGGAATAGGGAGGGATGGAGAATAAGTGGAGGGATGGAGAATGGGTGGAGGGATGGAGAGGGAGGAATAGGGAGGGATGGAGAATAAATGGAGGGATGTAGAAAGAGGGTCAAGAAGAAATACGGGTCGGAGAGAGAAATAAGAAAGGAAGAAGGGAAGAGGGAAGAGAACGGAAAGAGAAGAGTGATGCCTTCCTTCTAAATCAGAGAGAGAGAAAGAAAAAAAGTGAACGCTATTGTGGCAGTTCATTTTCCACCTCCGGATGAAAACAGCGAGAAGGAATCCATTCTGTGTCCGTGCCTTGATCTTTCTTATGTTTACGAGATCGCTTTTATTTTCTTTCTTCCCTTTTCCGCTTTCTTTTTTTCTCTCTTTTTCCCCAATTCGAGGGTACACACTCGCGCGCACACATTCGCATAGCAAGGTAAATGCTCTGACGTGTTTGAAAAGTATGGCCACTCGCGCACACGTTGCTGATCACAAATACGGAGAGAAAAAAAAAGGCATATATTCATGTATACACAGATTGGGAGATATTCAGACACTCACTATAAATATTGTTGACACACACAAGTAGTACATTTGCAGATACTGAAATATGTATGGTGTCTACTATGCGGTGTATATTCTCTCTTTTCTCATTGTCTGTTGAGTATAAACATGCTTTAGCTGTTGGTCACACACCAGGGCCAAGTGAAAGAATTTTATACGGGGTAAGGGACTGAAAAAATGCAATAAATTTGGTATATATCAGAATATAACTCAAGACACTACGGAGCAACTGAGCGGTAGTAAGCGGGTGTACAATAGATCTATCGATATTTTGTATCTATTTATTCATTCATTTATTTATTTACTTTTCATAATTCGCAAATGGGTAAGAACTAGTCCCCTTTCCGAGTGCAGAGCCTTACACACACATAAACACTAAAAGAAAACTGTCTCACACAAACACACACGCAAACACGACCTCCTCCCCCCTCCCCCCTCGCGACACACCCACAAACACAAACAAACACCCACCCGCCCCCGCACTCGCACACACGCCCAGGGAGGCTCCGCAGAATTCTCGCCGCCCGCAAATCCATTGGTCACGGCGCGGACGCCAGCACGCACTCGCCCGCCGCTTCCCCGAACGAGAGCTGTGAGGCTTTGAT
>NC_061824.1:19791813-19794313 GCF_019202785.1 Penaeus chinensis
GTGAACAGAGCGACGTAAAGAAAAAAACAAGAAGAAAGAAAAAGGATGAAGGAGAAATCTGATAAAGTATGTGGATAGAGCAGACGTGAAATATGTAGAAGGAAGGAGAAAGGGAAGGAAGCTAATAAACTTGATGAACAGAGCGGCCGCGAAGAATAGAGCAAGAAGAAACAGGAAGAAGGAAAAGGCTAATAAACCAGGTGGATAGAGCAGACGTGAAGGATGGGGGAGGAAGAAACGACCTCATTCCAAGAAGGCAAAAGTTTCGGATATATATTACGAGAGATTAAAAGGCTCCAGGAAAGTTTTCTCTTTTTGGCTTTCTCTCTTTTAGTAATAGTGGGGTAATTAATAAGGTTATTGTCCCTTTTCATGTTCTGTGGATCAACGAGGCGGCTGAGGAGCTTCGTTGAATGGATTCGTTTGCGAGACTGTTAGATCTGGCATTTATGATTCCTAGTTTTCAAGTTTTTTGTGTGTTTTATAAACATCATCACCCTCATATTCATCACCACCATTATCATCATCCTTACCACCATCCTTTTCAACATTACCACAATCATTATGATAATTACCATTATCATCATCATCATCATCATCATCATCATCATCATCATCATCGTCATCATCATTATCATCATCATCATCATCATCATCATCGTCATCATCTTCATCATCATCATCACCATCATCATCATCATCATTACTTATCATCACACAAATCATCACATTAAAGCCACCCGATTTAAATAGATTTTAAACCAGATTTAAATAGATTTAATACATTACTTAAACGCCATTATCAACGCTCTCATTGTTCATCAAGTCCAAACCTGCTTTCTTTGCTGAATGTTCTAGATAACATTCATCAATTATGTTGTCTCAAGCGATGTTCATGTTGGTTTTGCAATAGATCCTTGCAACGTAAGACAGGCACTCGCATCAATCTCAGTACGACTTTTGGTATTAATAACTTTCCCAGATAAAAGTCGTCAGGGTAAAAGGTTTATATCATGTTAAAGACATTAAATTTGTACATTGTTGATCGGAGGTCTACCTTTAAATATATGTTATAGATTATGCGTCGCACAGTGCATTTGCAGTAAGTGAAAAAAAGAAAATAATAATAATAATAATAAATAATAATAATAGGTAAATTGAGGAAATTGTGTGTTTCATATTATGGATAAATCAAAAGTATGACTGATATGAATTATTACAGTCATTTACATATTCGTATTTAACAGGTAAACCTCACTACTATAGAAATTAATTTATATCTTATTCTTCTACATAACTTCGACTTCTATAACTATCACATTTTATAGATAAAGTTATTACCAATGTTACTATCAATTTCATTACTAGCCTTATAATTAATTACTAGCGGTATAATCCTTCCATCTATTATACCGGCATTGATTTAGCTCATTATCATTATCATTAGACTTATCCTGATAATCACTTCGGTTCGGTTATCATCACTCAATACCTATTTATCCATACGACCCTTATTACCATTCCGTTCACTTGTCACACTATTCCTATAAGAATTTTCAATTACCGAACACATGTAAACATTGGCCCGCGAGTTGTCAACAATCCGCTCAGTTGCTGGTAAATATTTATCGACGCCTTTTAACTCATTACCCACCAGGATGTTCGGCCACGCCCACATTACCATGACACGGGTAGGGTGGTGGTGGTGGGGGGGGGGGAGGGGAGCTAGGATGGTGGGGAGAGAGGGAGTAAGGGAGATTTAGGGAAAGGGGAATGGGGGAGGCAGGGGGGTTAAACTAGGAAGGAAGGGAGAGAGGGAGGTAGGGTAGAGTTTTCACAAGGGAGAGAGGGAGGAAAAGGAACAGAGGAGAGGAGTGGGAGTTAACTAAGGAGGCAGGGAGTGGGGAAGGGAGTAAGACAGGGCGAAACAGGGAGTAGGTGACCGGGGTATGGGGAGTGGGAGAAGCAGGGGATAAGATAAGGGAATTCGGACAAATAGTCTTTCGATCATAGAGGAACAAGATGAGAATTAATGAACGGTGACGTAGGAAGATTGAATAAAGAAAGCAGAAAGATATTTTGGACATTTTTGTCATACGTGCACTAATAAATGCTCACAGATAAACACACACAGATATACATACAACTATATGTATACATATGTATTATAAATATACAAACATACATATATATATATATATATATATATATATACATATGTACATACATATATATAAACATATGTACATACATATATAGATATATAGAAACATAACCAATATATCTAAATATCTACCTATCTAGTTATATATCTGTCTGTCTATCTGTTTATCTAACTAACTACATATACACCTACATATCTATATTAATACGTACACAGTTCTACATACACACATCGTTGTAAGTGGTCAAATTTACCAACATAATGCAGATCAAATATCCTCGATAGGCATCAAGGTTTCATGAATTATGTTGATATTATGCTGATGATGCAACGTCT
>NC_061824.1:19796813-19799313 GCF_019202785.1 Penaeus chinensis
GAGATGGATACACGCGATAAATGCATAGACAATGGAAATCGGCGTCAGGAGATGTGTCAGATTAGGGAGAGAGATTGAAAAAGGCCTTTTGTCTCTCGAAGGTCCTTGCTGGTCGTGTTCTTGTTGTTCTTGTTGTTCTTGTGCGTTGTTCTCCGTGTTCTTGTTTTACGTCGTGTTCTTCTTGGTCTTTTTTGCTTTCCTTTTTTTTTTTATCGTGTATTTTATTAGTAGTATTATCGGCATTCGAGTGTTGTTAATTTGATCATTATCCTATTTACTTTATTAAGAATGATTATATATGTTATCATCATTATTATTACAGTTACTTCTATTAACCATTACTTACTTGACTTAAAATAAAACTCCCTTTCTAAGCAGTTAGTTTGCTTGATACATCCGCAGCTCATCTATAATTTCATTTTATCTTATTCTACATTAATTCTAGGAATATCAGAGACACGAGAGAACGAAAAATCAAATTACAATAGAGTGGAGATAATCTGCATATTCGACGCGAGAGGCTGTGTAGTAGTGATGAATTGTGACAGTTGCGTAAAAAAACTGTAATAAATTAAATATAATGACTACTGACAGATAATATTGATTGATTGTTGGGAGGATTGAAAGGTATTGCGTGGCTTAGCATTATCATAACGTTAAATAACAGCAACTATAAAACATATGCAATTCTGCGTGATGATAAAATAGACAAAATACATGATCGAAAACTGTGCAATCAATTACATAATTAGATATGAGGGAAAAACGACGCTAAATTTAAACGAGCCCCGAAACTCAGTCAAGTAGTAAGTAACGAACAGGCAGTGATTGAGGAACGCAAAAACCGAGGCCCAACAGGGTCACCCCAGGTCATCGACGAGGGCGCCGTCCAATCAGGCCAGAGGGTCACATTTGGGACCTTCAGATTTTCCTCCCAGACAGGAATTGCCGGTTTGAACGGACGGCCCTACTTAACAAAAGCGCGCCCATCCCGCCCGCGATAAGGTTCAGGGGAGAGACGGAGGAGGAGGGGGGGGGGGCGCAGAGGGAAAGGAGGTGGCAAGAAAGAGCAGTCAGTTAGCAGGCTTTCCACTGGCATTTAACTGAAAGCTTTAGAAAATAGTCTGATGTTCGGCATGAAAGAAAGAAAGAGAGAAAGAAAGAAATGAGGAAATAAGAGATGCGAAGGAGGTGGAGGCGCAAAGGGAAAGGGGTTGGGAGGAAAGAACAGTCAGTTGGGAGAATTTCGACAACCATTAATAGAAAGTTTTAGAAAATCACCAAGATAGTTTTTTGTTGTTGTTTTTTTTATGTTCGACATGAAAAAAATAGAGAAACGAAGAAATAAGAGATTTGAAAGAGGCAGAGAAAGGAATGGGGAGGAAAGTACAGTCAGTCAGGTGGCTTTCTGCAATATTTCTACCTGATCATTTTCAAACAATATCGTCAACATGTCATTTTCGTGTTTGAAATGAAATTTGGAAGTTAATGTTTTATCTATGTGCGTCTTTGATATAACAAAGGAAAAGTAGTTAACGAAATGCGGAAAGTGTTAATAGAAACGAAGAAATAAGAGATTTGAAAGAGGCAGAGAAAGGAATGGGGAGGAAAGTACAGTCAGTCAGGTGGCTTTCTGCAATATTTCTACCTGATCATTTTCAAACAATATCGTCAACATGTCATTTTCGTGTTTGAAATGAAATTTGGAAGTTAATGTTTTATATATGCGCGTCTTTGATATAACAAAGGAAAAGTATTTAACGAAATGCGGAAAGTATTAAAAGGAAATAAGTGATCAACAGTATTAAAGGGAGCGGAGGGAACAGCAACAACACATTCACCAGAATACCAGACAAAACCGCAGACGATAACCTATCTCCCGCAGTTTACTAACCCAAAATATTGCAAGCAAATGAATATTTTTAAACCCAGTTCAGGTTTCTTGGAAGAGTCGATGGCTGGAAAGACTCCGCCATGCTAATCGCGGTCTGTTCCACTGGCTATCAATTGTAATTATACGTTGGTATATCACCCGGCCTTTCCACGTGGTTTCCTCCGCAAAACAGGAATGGATAAGGCACCGTAACGTGGGTTGGATTATGGAAATTGCCAAAAATGCTTTTACGCTTTTTTTGTCTTCATATTGCATTTATTCGTTTATTTATGTATTTATTGTTATTGTTGTTATTATCATTATAATTATTATTATTATTATTATTACTATTATTATTATTATTATTACTATTATTATTATTATTATTATTATTATTATTATTATTATTATTATTATTATTATTATTATTATTATTATTACTATTATTATTTTTTTATTATTATTATTATTACTATTGTCATTATTATTATTATCATTTTTTTTTTTTTTTGGGGGGGGGGGTCTGCTCCGATGAAGTGAAGTAAATATCAAATAGAATCTATGCTTGTGACTTCAATTCACCAAATCATTAACGTCACATTGTCACCAAGGAGAGCGTGGAGTCGA
>NC_061824.1:19809313-19816813 GCF_019202785.1 Penaeus chinensis
CTTTCCATTGTCATTTTCATTTTCCTGTATATGCATATTTATTTTCTTTTATTTTTTCTTTTCTTTTTCTCTGGATATTCCTTAGCGTGTTCATCATTCCTCTAGAAATGTGTTTTCGGTTTTATTTAATTCCCTTCCTACGCTTCCTACTAACACATCCGACAATAATATTCCTCTCTCTCTCTCTCTCTCTCTCTCTCTCTCTCTCTCTCTCTCTCGCTCTCTCTCTCTCTATCAATTTATCTGTCTACTCTCCCAAGACTTTTCTTTTAACTTTACTTTTTCTTCTTAGTTCTCTCTTTTCTCTGCCTGTTCCCTCATCTCCTTAGATAATCACTTGTTTAATAAATTTCCATTTTTTTTATATAGTCAATTCTCTTCCTCACTTTTTTTTTCTTTCTTATCCTTTCTTTTATCTGATTAATGATATAAGTTGATATTTGCCAAGAGGATGAGTTAGTCAAATAAGGTGGGAGCAACTGATAACGTTTGACTAATGGTCTTCGTAAGTTAAACGTTTAGCTAGATTAAGTAGAAGCTTAGACGTTCTTCTCTCGCTTTTCACTGGGCATTCAAGCGATTTTGTAAGTCATGTTATATTTGTTTTGTCTCTGCCTGTCTGTCTGCCTCGTCCTCTCTCTCTCTCTCTCTCTCTCTCTCTCTCTCTCTCTCTCTCTCTCTCTCTCTCTCTCTCTCTCTCTCTCTCTCTCTCTCTCTCTCTCTCTCTATCCCTCCCTCTTTCACTCTCTCATTCTCTTTCTCTCAATTTCCCCATTCTCCCATCCATTCTCGTTTTCCGTCTTTCTCACTCTTCCATTTGCCCTCGCTCTCTGCTCTTAACATTCCCTCACAAGAAAAAAAGAATTCCCTCACCCTCTCTCTTCCTCCTCTTTCACCCTGCCATCTCCCCTCATCGTCTCTCACCCTCCATCTCCCCTCATCCTCCCTCACCCTGCCATCTCCCCTCACCGTCTCTCACCCTGCCATCTCCCCTCACCCTTCCTCATCCCCGTGTCATCGCCTCATAATTCTCGCCGACGTGTTCCTGATGTCCATTCGTCACATTTTATCGGCTTCCCTTCCTCGGGCTGTGCGATGAGCTACGGTCCTGATGCGATTATTCAAGGAAATGGTTTTCAGGTGCTTCGTCACACCGCTTTGCTTTTGCTTGATTCTGCTTGCTTTTGCTTGGGTTTGCTTGCCGGGCTTGAGTGTCGGTGATTTGGGAGGAAGAGGAGGTTGGGGAGAGGAAAGTGGTGCATGAGGATTTGATTTTTTTTTCTTTTTGAGGGGGAGGGGCTTCATTATTGTCATACTTGATATATACATGCGTATATATATATATATATATATATATATATATATATATATATATATATATATATACACATATGTATATATATGTGTGTATATATATATATATATATATATATATATATATATATGCATACATATACATATACATATATGCATGTATGCATGCATGTATGGACTTATGTATGTAGAGATGGCTGGATGGACTTATGTATGCATTTTGCATGATTAGTAACTTGAAATAAGCAGTTACTGAATGATAAAAAGCCAAGACCAAATCCGCCCACGAGGGAAAATGCCAACCCAAGGGAAACCGAGCCGAAGGTATCATGGCGGCGACGACCATCCCGGCACCTGCGTCAACAGGGCTTTGTTTACATTACGCCAGAGCGGAGGAGAGCGAGGACCTCAGCCTGATTGTTTAGGAATTCTCTCTCTGGATAAAATTTCCTAAATCTGTTGATGGTAGGTAGATTGTGTTACAAAATCTACTGATCTTCCCTTCTATCCCTCCTTCCTTCTCCTTGCCCCCTCCTCCCCATTTTTTGGGGGCTAGTTCGACCTAATCTAGTCGTCCCTATCTCCCCCCCCCACCCCTCCTATCCCCCTCATACAGCCTACTCCACGGGCTTTTTTATTGATTTAATATACCTTTCGTATGGTCTTTCACTTATTCATGTGATTCCTTCCTTCTTCCTCTGTTTATATTTGATTTTTTTTCCTTTAAATATATAATTTCCAACTTTCCCCTCGTCTTTACCTGTTTACCTTTTCCCCCACCTTTTCCGCGTCTCTTCTCCCTCAGCGCTGTTTGACTCTCCTCCCCTCACCTCCGGCAATTACTTCTTCTCCCTCGTCGTTACCGGGGGTGTAAATGGGCAGGGGGGAGGGGAGGAGGGGGAAGGAGGAGGAGGGGGGGAGGAAGGGGGTGTTGTAGAAATGCCCCCATCCTCCTACGTTGTGACGCCCGCTCAATACTGCAGTGTTACAGCGGCCTTGTGAAAATGCTCGCCCTCAGACTTTTTTGTCTGCGTTTTATGTCTCTGATTTCTTCTTCTACTCCTTCTTCTCTCTCTTCTCCTTCTTCTTCTTCTACTGCTTCTTCTTCGTCTTCGTTCTCTTTGTGTATATTTTGACTCTATTTGTCTTCTTGTCTGTCTTTCTTTGAGTCGTCTGTTTATAGCTGTGTGCCTGTTTATCTTTTTGTTTGTTTGCCAATCTTTCTGGATATTTGTTTGTTTGCCTCTCTGTTTTTGTCTGTTTCTTTGTTTTGATGTCTGTCTGATTCTCTGTGTGTCTGTCTGTCTGATTCTCTGTCTGTCTGATTCTCTGTCTGTCTGTCTCTCTCTCTCTCCCTCTCTCTCTCTCTATCTCTCTCTCTCTCTCTCTCTCTCTCTCTCTCTCTCTCTCTCCTCCTTTCTCCACTCTCCTTTCCTCCCTCCCTCCCTTCCTTCCATTCTTTCCCTCTTCCTCTCTCCTCCCTTCCCTGCTCATACAAGGCCACCCACGCCCACGGCGATCTAGTTCGTGACCCCCCCCCCCCCCCTTCTCCAAATGCCTCTGTTTTTGTTGCTGTTGTTGTTGTTATTGTTATTGTTGTTGTTGTTGGTGTCTGCGTCCTCTGCGTTGATCGTTCAGTTTCATAAACGTAGGCTATTCCCGGTGTATTTATGTTCATATTTACGTGGCATTCATTTTGATATTTATGCAGGTATATGAAGACATTTATTTTCATGTTTATGAGTAATATTCGCAATGTGCGTGCAAGTTTATTTTCGAATTTATATTGCAAGCTCGTATGTGCATTTGTGATTGCGTTCATATATTCGGTTCTGAGATTGCATTCATAGTGACAGTCAGTGCAGTGTTGGTATCATCAATTATTAATTAGAACTGATATTATTTATTGTCTTTTAGAAATTGCCATTATAGTGTTTTATGAATTCAGAAATCATATTCTAAGCCTTTGTTATAATTTCTAATTAGTTTGAAGAAAATAAAATGGAACAGCTTTTTTGTGTTCATTCTTTAAATAAACTGTACGTACTCATATTTTGATAGTCATAATGATAACAGTAAAGATGATGATGATGATGGTGGCGGCGATGATGTTGATGATGATGATACTAATAATAACAATGATAATGATAATGTTGATAATGATGATACAGATATTAATGATGATAATAATAATGATAATGATAATGATAATGGTAATGATAGTGATAATAATAATAATAATAATAATAATAATAATAATAATAATAATAACGATAATAATAACAATAATAATAATACAAAAATAATAATAATGATAATAATAATAATGATAATAATAATGATAATAGTAATAATGATGATGATGATAATATCTATAATAATAATAATAATCATCATCATCATCACCATATAATCATAATCATAATAATAATGATGATTATAATAATAATTTCAATAATAATAATGATAATAATAGTAATAATGATAACAGAAATAATGATAATAATAATAATAATAACAGTAATAATGATAATAATAATAATAATGATAATAATGATAATAATAATGATAATAATAATAATGCTAATGAGAAGGATAATAATTCAACTACTATTACAATTGTAATGACTAATAATAACAGTATTATTGATAATAATAATGAAAATATCGATAATGATAATGAAAATATTGATAATGATAATGAAACTGTTGTTAATGATAATGATATAATAATCATCATTATAACCGTCATTCATCTTCCTTTCCCCCTTTCGAGTTGCAAGAAATCCCGAATCCCTTCCACTCGTGCAACTCGTCCTCGATCGTCTATCGCGTCTCCCCTTGTCTGTGACCCCAATATATTGCAGATTTTTAGATTGATCCAACGAGGGAAGCTCTGGGATTTAGCATTTGCACACTTTGAGATTACTTTTCATAAAGATATTGACATTGCGACAAATTTCACCGATGCGTTGTATTCCGTTCGTCATGGGGCTCGGCTGGTAATGGTCGTTGCCGGAGCGAATGGTTGGCTCCGAGGGGCTTGGCTAATGGGTAAAGGAGTTATTTTTGTCTTTTGTGTATGTTTTTTTTATGAGTCTCTTGTGCAGAAAGCCTTATTGATTAGCGGCAAGAAAAGTTTAAGACTTATTTGATTTAATTTTGAATCACGAAAGCTTGAAACAGCACTTACTTGAGATGATTCGAATCGGTTTCTCTTTCCGCACAACAATACTTCCATTTGTGGTGGCCGGCGATACCATCATTCCAAAGAGACTGAAAGAATAGAACTCGAGGTGTCCTGAGAGCAAAAATAAACCGGTATTAAAACCATTCGGTCATTCGGGGCATCCACCTCAGGAAACCGTATATGATAAATGAAATGGAACAAACGGTCGCCGGCCATAACTCCGTCGCGTAGGGCCTTCGAGTGCTATCAGATCCTCGAGTCCGGCGCGCGTTATGTCCTGGTTCCTTTGGTCGGGGAGGATCACAGAGTCCCTTGACGCGTCGACCATGTCACTTGTAGCGAAAGTTCTTCAGCCTCGTCATGCTCGTTGATGCTCCGGATAAACCGGCCGCGTCCGCTCTCTCGCTCTTGACATCGCGAGGTGCGAGGGGCTTGGCCATCGCGAGCAAATAGGACGAGGTTTGAAGCGTCCATGAACCCATTCGGCGTCTTGTAAACACACGATGCTGGAGGCTCGGTTATCTCCAGCCTGAATATGATAGCGTGAATTATGGAGATATCCGCTGGCTGCATTAAGGTCGAAAGTCTCACTCGCGAACAAGGCAGCGAAGAGCTTAGAAGCCTTAGGTGCTGGTTCTGCCTTGTCCCCCTCTCGAGAGATTGAAAGGAACATCCGTCAGGATTCAGTTTAACAGGACGTAAAGGATGTCCAGGATATGAAGAAAAATGCACTTTTTAAGTTTAAAAATCGAATTAGGCTCGAAAACTCGTAAGAAATATCGGTTAACAACATCGAGAACATGGTAAATGTGACAGATATAAAAAGAATATAAAAAGAACAGGTTGATTTGAAAAAAAGTGGAGTAGGGACTGGCCATTTTTATAAATATAGACGTAAAACGGAACATAGAGCTTGTTCTAAAAATGTTTTTATACTCCTTTAAGGACCCCGCCCTTCGTTATCCGCGCTCCTAACGAAGGAGATAACAACCTTAAATCCATCGTTCCAAATACAACGGAGGATGCAGGGCCACGGGGGAAAAAACAGCAAGGTACAAAGTTTCCATTAGACTTAATAATGTCTTCTACTAACTCATGATAGATTGATCTTACGCCGAACGCATCACCTTATCGCACAGTTTTGCATAACGGCGTCTAAACTTTTCCACTTAAATCTTATAATTTATTTGACACTATCAGCAAAAATCATCTCGATCGTTTCGTATGATCTCCTGAAAACGGATTTTTTTTTTTGATCGTATCTATTTTGTTTTTTTTCTTTTTTTCTTTCTTTTCTCCTCTCTCTCTCTCTCTCTCTCTCTCTCTCTCTCTCTCTCTCTCTCTCTCTCTCTCTCTCTCTCTCTCTCTCTCTCTCTCTCTGTCTCTATCTGTCTCTCTCTCTCTCTCTCTCTCTCTCTCTCTCTCTCTCTCTCTCTCTCTCTCTCTCTCTCTCTGTCTATCTCTGTCTCTCTCTCTCTCTCTCTCTCTCTCTCTCTCTCTCTCTCTCTCTCTCTCTCTCTCTCTCTCTCTCTCTCTCTATATATATATATATATATATATATATATATATTTCTCTCTCTCTCCCTCTCTCTAAAATTTTATCGTTGATAATGAATCAGGTACAAATCTTGGCCCATCAAAAGCTTGCCGGGAAATTCAAAATTGCATATCATTATCTGGTTCGAAAACTCACACACGAGACAAAAAAAAAAAAAAAAAAAAAAAAAAAAGAGAGAGAGAAAAAAAAGAATTTCCTTTGTTCTTCGAAGCTTGTCGATGTGCCTTACTTTATTCTTCTTTTTTTTTCTCCTCTTCCCCGTTCTTTACCTTCTTATTCTCTAGTTTATTCTAATCCCTTTTCCTATGTTTTTAATTCCTGTCTTCCTTCTCCTTCCCTCTCTTTATTTTTCTTCATTTTTTTCTTCCCCCTCTTTCTCCTTCTCGTTCTTCCTCCTCTTCCTCCTCCTTCATTATATCCCGTTTTCATTTCCCTGTTTCTTCTGTTTTCCCTCTTCCTTCTTCCTTTCATTCCTCCTCATCTTCCCTTTTTTCTCTCTCTCTCTACTCCCTCTCATCCTTCTTCGCTTTATTCTTCGTCCCTCTTTCTTCTCCTTTATTCTTTATTCACTTTTGATCTCATCCTCTGCCTCCTCAGCCTCCTTTGCATTCAGATTCGCTCTTTTTCTCTCTCTCTTGTCCCATGCTTCTCCTCTGTCTCCTGTTCCTCTATCTTCTTCTGCCTCCTTTTCTTCTTCTTCTTCTTCTTCTTCTTCTTCTTCTTCTTCTTCTTCTTCTTCTTCTTCTTCTTCTTCTTCTTCTTCTTCTTATTGTCATTATTATTGTTGTTGTTGTTGTTGTTGTTGTTGTTATTGTTGTCGTTGTTGTTGCTGTCGTTGTTGATAATGTTGTTGTTATTATTATTATTATTATTATTATTATTATTATTATTATTATTATTATTATTATTATTATTGTTATTATTATTATTATTATTATTATTATTATTATTATTATTATTATTATTATCATTATTATTATTATTATTACTATCATTTTTACTATTAATACTATTACAATTATTATTATCATTGTTATTATTATTGTTATTATTATTATTTCTATTATTATCATAATTAGTATAATTATTCGTGAGAGAAAGAAAAAAAAGATAGAAAAGGAGAAAGACACAGAGAGAGAGAGAAAGAGAGAGAGAGAGAGAGAGAGAGAGAGAGAGAGAGAGAGAGAGAGAGAGAGAGAGAGAGAGAGAGAGAGAGAGAGAGAGAGAGAGTGAGAAAGAGAATGAAAGAGAGGAGAGGGAAGAGAATCGTATTTCCACCTATGTTATCTCTACCTCCTCCTGCTCCTCCTTTCTTTTTTCACTCTTTGTTACCTTTCCTTATATAATGAGCCATTTTCCCACCACGAGATAACACGACCCTTATCTCGAGACGAACCGCGTTATCTACGAAATAAATAGACAAAAAAACAGAACAATA
>NC_061824.1:19821813-19824313 GCF_019202785.1 Penaeus chinensis
ATAGACAAAAGTTAGATCCACTAGCGAGATGAGAAGAGACGAAATAGGAAAAGAAAATAAGAAAACTTAAACAAGAAAACAATGAAATCATACACGCCCAGACAACAACGAAACAATAGCAAAAACTGAAGCACTGGCAGGCATCACAACTAATTCACAATATCTCAAGGGCGAGGCGTGGAAACCTCGAAGAAATCAGACATCGTAAAATAACTAATCATACACATTTTGGAAAAAAAGAGACAAGTTTTGCCGTGAACCGTTTCGAACCTGGTTTCATTTGCGGTTCGAAATTTCTCCCTCGCTGACACAGGGGAAAATAAAATCGCCAGAAAAAAAAGAGAGAAAAAGAAAAAAAGTATGCAAGGAAATGTATGACTTCAGAGGCGTGACAACCTGGCAAGCAGCAGAGAGGTCTCCGCGATTACATGAGTCTTGGTTCCTCGGGCGCCAAGGGGGAAGGGCCACGGTCACGCGCTCCTCCTTCTCCTCAAGGTTGCTCGATGGAGATGTTGGAGGCGACGGTCTCGTTTCTTGGATTTCCTCGAGATGACAACAAGGTTTTGTCGTGAAATGATGTTGGCTCCGGATTTTTTCTGTAATAAAAATGTGTTTGAGTTACATTTTTATATTAGCTGATACTGATAGTAATGGACTACAAAGACCGAAAACAACGTATGGTAATTATCATGATTATGATAATGATAATGAGCATCATTATCGTCATAAGAATGTTGATAATAATAATAGCATACACGTATTGATAATAATAATACTGATAACAATGATTATTATAACAATATTGGCGGTAAAGGTGAACGTGATAATGATAGAATTAACAACAATTTAGCAACAGCCATGACAGTAATGATAATAACAATGATATTAAATGATAGCAAAAAATGACAATGGTAATGATAATGATACTGATATGAGCAAGTACAACAATAATGTGATTACGAGAGAAACGATACGGGTTCTTTTAATAATTACAGTAACAAGAAAAAGGAAAATGGTGATAAAAAGGACCAAGTACTGACATAATGATACTGATTATAACTCAATAATACTCACAAGTAATAATGATAACAACAATAAAAACAAAGACCAGTAGTGTTAAGGATGATATTGCAACTACTCTCAAAGGAGAATGAAGGTACTAAGTAATATATACATGATAATAACAAATTAGATTAGAAAAAAAAAACAGTAAATGCAACAAATCCTGTCAACAACGACAACAACATTAAAACAAAAACCAAATCCGGCGTTGCCACATCGGGCGTCGCGCTGGCCCTCCGCTGCCGTCCGCGCCGCCTCCCGCCATCACTCAGAGGGGCGAGGCTGGCTACAGGGAGAGAGAGAGGAGGGCGTGTGTTGAGTGGAGCAGGTGCGTCCAGTCCGGCACTAATTGTTATGGAGTCATTTGTTGCAGCAGGCTTGTCAACTCCCCAACATGTCCCCCCCCTCATCCCCTCACCCCTTCCCCGTCCCCTCCGTCCCCTCCAATTCTAACCCCACACGAAAAGTTGTTGGGGTGAGGTTTCCATATCGTCGGGCCCCCGCTCGCGAAGGGCTCACCGCCGGCTCGCGGGTCCTGGCAACGCTGTGTGGTAGCGTGGTCGGCCGTGCATTAGAATTCGTGCTGGTGTGGTCATACTGCGTCTCCGTCTGTCCGGGGGGAGGGGGTCATAGGGAGGGAGGGGGGGTGAAGGGTGGAGGTAAGGGGGAGGGGGGTCTGGAAGTAGGAAGGGAGTGAAGAGGGATTAGGTTTTGTTGAAGAGGAAGAGAGAGAAGAACGGGGAAGGGGGACAGGGAGGGAGGAGGAGGAGAAGGAAGGAGAGGAAGAAGGGGGGAGGGGGAGGGGAGCCTGTGTTGGCGTTGAGGATTTAGGAGTGCGGTAATTAGTGCGAGCTGTGATTTTTTGTTTGGTTTGTATTCTTTTCTTTTCCCTTTCTCTTTCTCCGTCTGTCTGTCGATCTGTTAAGCTGTCTTATGTCAGTGTGTTTGTCTGTCTATTTTTTATCTGTCTGTCTGTCTGTTTGTCTCTCCGTCTATCTGTCTGTTTCTTCGTCTGTCTGTCTCTCTCTCTGTCTCTCTTTCTCTCTCTCTCTCAATCTTTTTCCTCTTTCAACCTCTCTCTCTCTCTCTCTCTCTCTCTCTCTCTCTCTCTCTCTCTCTCTCTCTCTCTCTTTATATGTATATATATATATATATATATATGTATATCTATATCTATATCTATATATCTATATATATTATATATATACATACATACATACATATATATATGTATATGTATATATATATATATATATATATATATATATATATGTATGTATGTATGTATATATATATATATATGTATGTATGTATGTATGTATATATATATATATAATATATATATATGTATATCTATATCTATATCTATATATCTATATATATATTATATATACATACATACATACATACATATATATATGTATATGTAAATATATAT
>NC_061824.1:19841740-19844240 GCF_019202785.1 Penaeus chinensis
GAAGGGGATGAGAGGTGGGAAAAGGAAGGAAAGGGGGAGAAGGGGACGAGCGAGGATGGGGTATAGAGAAGTAGGGGAAGAAAGGGAAAAGGTGGGGGAAGAGAGAGGGGGAGAAGGAATAAAAAAGGGAGAAGATTAGGATGACAAGATGATAGAAGAAGGAGAAGGAGAAGGAGAAGAAGGAAAGCAGGAGAGGGAGGGGAAAGGGGGAAGAAGGAGAAGGAGGACAGGGGTGGAAGGGGAGAGGGAGGAGAAGGGGGGAGGGGGTCAGGTTACACAGGCCCACCCTGGAGGTCTGTCCAGCTGACGAGACTGACGGAGAGACCTTCCCGTAGGCGTGGGTTGTGGGTGGGCGGCGGGGAGAATGCAGGCTTGTGGCGGGCGGTTCTTCACGTGGGTGGTTTTAGCCCTAATATCGCTGGCGTGAGACCAGTCGACGCTGTAATAAGGCGGGATTTGGACGAACATCACTTCGTGTTTGTCTTCTCGTTTATCAAGTTATTCAATTATTTTATCTATCGGTTTACTTATTTGATATTCTTGACTTACTTTAATTCTTATTTTTTTTTGTTTCTTTGTTGTTGTTTTTTCTGTTAACCCTATGTATTCGTATCGATATTATCTTATCATTATCATTATCATCGTCATTATTGTTCCTTTTACAATCATTATTAACATTATTATCATCATGGTTACTGTAACTATCATCACTACCATAATCGACAGCACTACCATCAATCCTATAATCATAATCATAATCATCAATATTTTTTCTCCTCTAACGAGCAAACAGACAAATATTTCAACCTTTACGAACCATATCCATGTTACACCAGGACCGCAAGCGTATATATTAACAGCTGCGTCGGACGTTTCAGCCGTGTTACTTTAATGGCAGTACCGCACCCGCCCGTATACGGTGGGCATGAAAGGGCTATGGGTTTGAGTGGGCGGCGGGCATCTCACGTGGGCGGAGGAAAGGGAGAGACGGGCGGGACGGACACGGCGCTCGCTCTCCTTATGGTTGGAGTGCCAGGCTCTGCTGGTACCTGGGCGGGGAGCGGTTTTTTTTTTTTTTTTTATCATTATCATCATTATCTATGTTGTTATCCTAGTGCTTATTGTTCTTTTCTTTTTTTTGAATTTTTGTTGATATTTTTGTTATTATTGTTATCATTATTATTATTATTATTATTATTATTATTATTATTATTATTATTATTATTATTATTATTATTATTATTATTACTATTATTATTATTATTATTATTATTATCATTATTATATTATTGTTACTATTATTATTATTATCATTATTATTATTATTATCATTATCATTATTATTATCATTATCAATATTATTATCATTATTTTATTTATTATTACCATTACTGTTGTCATTATCATTATTAGCATTGTTATTATTATTATCATTATTATTAATATTATTATTATAATCATTGTTATTATTATTATTATCACTATTATTGTTATCGTTGTTATTGTCATTGTGTTATTATTATATTATTATTATTATTATTATTATTATTATTATTAATGTAAACATTGTTGTTTTGTTAGTGTTATTATTATCCTTTTTATTATTATTATTATTATTATTATTATTATTATTATTATTATCATTATTATTATTATCCTTTTTATTATTATTATTATTATTATTATTATTATTATCATTATTATTATTATTATTATTATTATTATTATTATTATTATCATTATTGTTATTATCATTATTATTATTATTATTATTATTATTATTATTATTATTATTATTATTATCATTATTATCATTACTATTATTATTATTATCATTATTATTATTATTATTATTATTATTATTATTATTATTATTATCATTATTGTTATTATTATCACTATTGTTATTATTATTGTTATTATTATTATTATTATTATTATTGTTATTATTATTATTATCACTATCATCATTGCTATCATTATCAGTATTATTATTTTTATTATTACTATCATTATTATTATTATTATTATTATTATTATTATTATTGTTGTTATCATTATTATTATTATAATTACGTGTTATCATCATTATTATTATTACTATCATTACTGTCATTATTAACATTATTATCGTCATTGTCAATATTACTATTATCATGATCAAAATCAGGGTTTACAATTATTATTAATTATGGTGCTTCAAATCATGTTATCGGAACAGGATGAAAATTATATAAACAAACACATGAAGACGCCCTTCATCACAGTGTCCTTTGACTGGAAAATATTTGAAAGTCGTATAAATAAAACCCTGTTTAGCTTGATCGAAAATGGCGCTTCCAGAGATACTTAGCAAAGAAGAGTATTTTTAATTCAAGGGTAAAGGTATATCTGTGACAATGTACTAATGTTTTCTATAAAGTTTTTATGTTTACTATTTCGCGTCTTATGATTAGTTTGTAAATTAATGGGTTGAAGATTTATGCATAATATCGATGCT
>NC_061824.1:19891740-19896740 GCF_019202785.1 Penaeus chinensis
GCTATCATCCAAGCCGCATCCAAACAAAAACAAGACACATTATCAACCACAGCGTAAACAACTGAACGACCTGGAGCCACGCCTTGTCCCACCAACGATCCACTCGTTCTCTTGTTCACTCGTTCACTCGTTCGCTCGTTCACTCGTTCACTCGTTCACTCGTTCACTCGTTCATTCGCTGCGCCAGACACGCGCTTACATAGCATCGGGAGGGGGAGAGGGGAGGGGAGGACCGGGGATGGGAAATGGGGGATGGAGGAGGATGGGGGTGAGTAGAGGGGTGGAGGATGGTGGAGGGTGAAGATAAAGGATGGTGGGGGTGTGGATTGGGATGGAGGATAGTTGGGAAGGGGTGGAGGATGGTGTGGGGTGAGGATAAATGTGAAAAGTGGGGATAGGATAGGGGGGGGGGGGAGGTGAAAAGCGAGGGTAGGAGGGGAGAAAAGGGCGAGAGGGATAGAGGATGGGGATGGGGAGGGTCCCTCGGTGCCTCGGGTATGCAAATGAATCGCCGACGAATATGGCCCGAGACACTCTGTGATAAATCCTTCGGGTCTGATGCCACACCCCTGCTGTGTAGGCCGGGGGGTAGGGGTAGGGGGCGATAGGGGAGGGGTGTCCAGAGGCCTACGGATGGAGGTTCTTTTCTTAGGGTTACTTGTCCTGTTTTGTGGGGGTGGTACCAGTAATGGTGGTTGTGAGATGCTAATGAGATTATAAACACCATTACCGTCATCGTCATTGTTGTCATTGTCATCGTAATCTAAAATTCTTAATGTTGATGATGATGATATGATAACAATAACAATAGCAAAAATAAGAAATAAGAAAAAAAAAATAATAACCATGATGATAATACTACTACTATTGTAGATGATGATGATGAAGATGAAGATGAAGATGAAGATGAAGATGGTGGTGATGGTGATGGTGAAGGTGATGATGATGATGATGATGATGATGATGATGATGATGATGATGATGATGATGATGATGATGATGATGATGATGGTGATGATGGTGGTGATGATGATGATGATGGTGATGGTGATGATCACAATAACTATGATGGCGATGATGATAAGAATATTATAATTTACTATAGTCATTATTACCAAATTGATTATAATTGCAGTTCTAGCGATCAAAGTAACAGCTACAAAAACAACAAAACTGCTTATAATGACTCTAATAAGGTGATGGTGACGATAAAGAAATTAAGAATGATGATGATAAAGGTGATAATAATAATAATGATAATAATAATAATACAGTAATAATAATCATTCTAATCAAAATAATAATGGGGATAATAATCATAGTGATGACTGATGCTGGTCACCACAGTAATACGCAAACTCATGCAGTTACGTTACATTCCCCGCATTTTTTTTATTTTTCATACATTATGACGTTCGAAGGGTACATTTAGAAGAGTGAACGAAACCACAACTTTATGCACTTAGTGAAATAAACAACAAAATTAAGTCATAACAGCTTTTTATTATACAAAAATAGATTTCTTACTTACATATATACAATGGTTGACTAGGGAAATAGAACATATTACATTGGTACTATTATTAACAAACAGCCAATTGCACCTTTAATGGGAATTTAGAAACAATTTAATTACTAGACACATTTTGGGCTAACCATCAAACAGTACCAGAGTTAATGCGTAGGACCTACTTCAAGCCAAATCACTGGTTTATCACTACGGCAGTGTTGGGAAACTATGCTATGGTACTTTCACTAAATCTGTGTTGGATCTATGACCACAAGGGTATAGTTACTATGACTATGGCATATTGGAAGGATGCTAGTCTATTACCACTAGCCACAACACGAGTTTACAGTCAAGGTACCGATACGTCACTGAAGCAGAAGGTAATTCTGCTTGGGTGTGGAGTCCTTTTTTTGTTTGACTTCTCGTATGGCCACGTCCTCCCTTCCCGTTCTGACATGCAAATGATGGTAGGAGAACTCGTTGACATCTGGGTGACACGCAATCTTTAGCATTACGGAGGGATGGCGATGCAGTTAATGATTAGAAGATGTCATGCCACTTGTGTCGAGGAAGCCCTGATAACGACAGAGATTCACATCCGGGAGAAGGGAGGAATTGGGGGATTCAGCAACGGTCACTTCTGTAACTGTAAACGTTCTTCCGTTGAGGAACACTTGCAAATTTGATAATATCCCAGAGGATACTTTTCACATTTTCGTCGATCTAATGAATGAGTACCATCACAACGCGTGACAAGACCAGCTGACAGGTATGGGACACCACTAATTCCTGTATAGGTTGCAGAATATTTAAACTTTCCGTACTGGAGACACAAACAGCGTTTAAAAGTCTTCACTGAATTTCTGAATATATATCACTGGTCAGTTTAAGGACGTTTGACATAAAGAAGGTATCACTAAGTTTTGTAATGCTCTTAATAAACGTTAGCATTTATTAAAACTGTACAAAACCTACTGGCATTTACAGCACATTAATAGGAGCACTGTGCAACTAGTAAGCATGTGGTTCAACAACGAATATTCAAGCATCGCTTTCTTGGTTCGAAAACGCTCGTAACCAAATATGTCTTCAATGCAGACGGGACTAACTTTCTACTAATATGTAGGAAGTCGTCACCTATGTGACTGTTACAACCACTCAACAAATATTATATTGTGTTCATCACAGACCTTTTGCACAAAGCATCACTAATTAGACTAATAAGCATCATGATAAAGCTTTGGTAATATAACGAGAGGATGGAGAGTCGTGCGTTAGACGTCCGATCCTCAAGAGTCCCGCCATCAGTGGGTATTGTTGCGCGGAGGATCCGTAGGCTGCTGTGGCCGGGCCTCCACCGGGACCTGGCGGTAGCCACGCGCCTGAAGGGAGTTGAAGGTGAGGAATCTGTCTCTGTTCGTCCCTGGGTTAATCATCTCACACGGCTTATCCATGCTTCCGTCAGAGGCGTGTTCGTATTGGTCCGATCCGCTGCTCTTACTCCCCCCATACATGGCTGTTGTGGGACATACCATCCTGACACCCAGAGGGTCGCTGGTCACGCCCATTGGATCGCCCAGGTCGAAGTTTTGTGGAGGAGGACAGCTCGGCGGGGGCGGGATAATGGCGGCCCAGTTCACCTGCACTCCCGAATCATCGCTGTGATGCTGCCGAGGAGGCCCATGACTCATGCCTGGCGGTGACGGCTCTATCAGCGCTGTTGTGGCATAGGGCTCCGTCATGTCGTTGACTCGCTGGATCTTCGGCTCCGCGTATTCGTTCGCTGGCTGGTCGGGATGGAGGAGCCGCTTCGAGGAGAGACTGGAATCCTTATCGCTATCTGACGGCCGCCACAGCTTCTGTTCTCCGTACATGTTGACTGAATGGTGGGCTGAGTAGAGGGACGGGTCCTGATAGAGGGCAGGGGCGTGAGGCGGGTTAGAGGGCGTTGATTTCCCCCGTAAACGCCTCACGTAAAACAGCGTAATGACAGATAACAACAGCACCACCGGAATCAACAGGTACACCAGCCAAGCCGTTTGTGGCGGAGCGTACAAGACAGAGCCGTCCTCCTCGTCATCTTGGTGGCGCGTCTGGGCGTCAGAGGGGCCAGCATCCATCAGCACAGGAGCGGTGAATGGGCCAGGACCAGCTTCCGTGAGGGCAGCAACACGGACAGTGTACAGTCGACCTGACACGAGGTCGTTAGCCTCCAGCCAAGGGTTGGTCACGGTCTTCGTTGTGTGGGTTCCGTTGTGGCTAAGGGTGACCTGGTAGCCAATGATCTTCCCTCGGGCTTCCTCTGGAGCGAGAGTTGACCACGTGATGAGTACAGAGCCTTCCTCGCGCGTCGACACCCGAACATCTCCAGGAGCTACCAGAGGAACTGTGGAAGAAACATCTAAAGACTTAACCCTCAGAAGTAACTAAAGATTTATGCTTTGCCTAATTACCCAGCAAAGTAAAATTAATATTCAGTAAATGTAAAATAAAAAAACAATGAGAATCACCCACCGTCCTGAGGAGTCTTCAGTGACTGGGAGTTCGACGGCGTGCCTTCAACACTGTGCCAAAAAGGGACGAGGAAGAAGGTGTATTGTGTGTTGGGCTTCAGTTCATGCAGCAGGTGCGAGGAGGACGAGGAACCCAGGACGGTAGCCACTTGGACGGCGCCCGATTCGCTCACAGCATACACCAAGACACCCTCCACTGATTCTTCTGTCGATGTTAGAAACTTCCAGTTGAGGACAATATCACTGGATGAGGTCACTGTGGCGTCGGTGAGCGTGACGGCTGGGCGCGAGAGGCGGCGGCGAACATGACGGACCTCGTCCTCCGTGAGACTCGGGTCGCGGGGAGAGCGGGTCGTGACCGGGTCGGACCAGGGACTCGGGAACGACGCCCCACGCGAGTTGACCGCACGGACCAGGAAAGTGTAGGTGTGGCCAGGCGTCAGCCCGCCCACCACACACGACTCCTGCGAGATGAGGGCGTCTGCCACCCGCCACTCCTCCCAGCCCTGGCGCCAGAACTCCACCGTGTATGTCTGGTCGGAACCTCCGCCCATCTGGGAGTTGGGCAGCCAGCTCAGGTGCACGGCGGTCTGGTTGACGGCCATGAGGCGCGGCTTAGACGGCGGCGCCGGCAGAAGGAACGGCGCCCCGTCTTGGGCGCCGTCCTCCACCCGCAGGACTGCCGCCTGCTCCACTCTGCCGGTGTCCGCGCTGATGTGGCAGCTGTAGATGCCGGCGTCGTCGGCCCGGACGTCTTTTAGGATGAGGGCGCCATTGGCTGGAAGGGACACCCTGCCGCTGTTTCCACCTTCTGAAAGCTGTCTTGCTGGCAAATGAACCGCTGGACGATACCACCAGGAAATAGCAGGAGGGGCAGCCTCACTCACAGCTTCACAGGGGAAAGTGGCCACACTACCTGGGGATACTGTAAGATCCTGAGGTCCTACGCCTATCACAGGAGGGGGATACGCCGCCAC
>NC_061824.1:19906740-19915685 GCF_019202785.1 Penaeus chinensis
TACAGGGGGTCGCTGTTCCTTAATTATACATATATGGGGTGGAAGGTATAATGTTATTTGTAGTGATAAAAGGTCTTGGATTAGAGTAAAATGGTCCATTTGGCAGAGCAGGATGTCGTTTCCCTGTTTAGAATTGTGTCCGGATTAAGCCACAAACAATTTGAAAACAGAAACAAATCTATTTATTACACACTGAACGAAAGAAAATTGATATCCTGTTGATTAAATCTGATAATCCGTATATTAAAAGACGTCAAACTTACATATTAATATTAATTGAATACATGTTTACATTTATAATCCCTGCGCACACGTAATTAGATAACAGCGAGATAGGCACCTGTGACTTTCAATCCGTCAAGTTTATCTAATAATTTTGTATATAAATCTTATCAATAAGAGAGTAGGTGTTCGCTTGTGTGTATCTTTCATTATTAATTGTTTGTATCTTTATATAAAAAAGTAACATATTAGTTCCCAGATAATTAATTCAAACCAAATTCATAATCTAGTATGTGTTCAGTTCATACTGCTTTATACAGTTCTATAGATGTGCATATATATGTGTGTGTGTGAGTGTGTGTGTGTGTGTAGATGTAGATATATATGTGTGTGTGTGTGCGTGCGTGTGTGCGTGCGTGCGTGCGTGCGTGCGTGCGTGCGTGTACGTGCGTGCGTGTACGTGCGTGTGTGTGTGTGTGTGTGTGTGTGTGTGTGTGATATATTTATATGTATATATGTATATATATTTGCATATACATGTATACATATGTATGTATATTTATATGTATAAGTGTATACATGTATGTATATTTATTTATAGATATGTGTATATATATATTAAATAAACATGTGTATGTATGTTAATATATATGTATATATATACATATATATTCATATAGTTATTTATTTATATATATTCATATATTCATATATATTTATATAGGTATATATAGGTATATATATATGTATATATGTGTATATATGTATGTATGTGTATGTGTGTCTGTATATATATATATATATATATATATATATATGCATTTATCTGTATATATATATATATATATATATATATATATATATATATATATGCATTTATCTGTATATATATATATATATATATATATATATATATATGCATTTATCTGTATATATATATACATATATGTATTTATATATATGTGCATGTATAGATATATGTATAGATATAGGTATACATATATATATGTATATACATGTACACACACACACACACACACACACACACACACACACACACACACACACACACACACACACACACACACACACACACACACACAACACACACACATACACATACACATACACATACACATACACATACACGCACACACACACAAACACACACACACACGTATAAAGATAGATAGATAGATAGATAGATAGATAGATATATGTATAGGCACGTCAACCAGTCTTAGAATATCCGTTATCAAGAAACGTGCTTCCATTCTTCGGACTAACTTTCTTACAACTCACATTAATGCAAAAACCGTAGCAGAAGATTCTTTATGCTTCGATGTAGTAAGGTTATATTCGAAACATAAAATCTAATATACTGTAACAATAAACTTTGGCATATTACGTTCTTGAAATTGCTTGCCGTATCTTATATGCCTATATTATGTGTCTTATATATATTTACATTATAGCTGTATACGTGTTTATGTTCTGCTTATGCTCATGATTGATATTAACCTTAAATACATGATCTGATATGGGTGGGCCCTTGGATTACTGGCCACGATCCTGAACATAGGCGTGTCCCACCCGTAGAGTTTTGACGTGGATCGAGAGGGGGGGGGGGTGTAAAAGTACAGATCTGTTTAAATATGAAGTATCCATTAAGCTACACGCACACTTACAGATGGATATAAAGTTAGACATCACCTTACATATCTAATAATAATAATAATAATAATAATAATAATAATAATAATAATAATAATAATAATAATAATAATAATAATAATAATAATAATAACAAAACTTAGAAAATTACTCTAATTCCAACCTTCTTAAAAAAAAAAAAAAAAAAAAAAAGGAGAGACCTCGAGCCCAAAGGAATATAAATATGTTATCCATTCTTCTTCCGAACATTTTTCCTCCGGCGCAGATATTGGCAGTCACGTCCGAAAGCTCAACAAATCCAATAAACTCGATTTCAAAGGTCTCCCTCTGCATGCTAATTCTCTTTCCGTTTGTTACTGGTTATTTTGGTAAAAGTCGGACGTGAGGGAAGTTTTAAATCTTTAATATCAGTTTATATTGTTTTAGTTATTCCGATTAGATGTAAGGTATAGGTATTGGTGTCATGTTTGGTATCTGAATTTATACATAACACACACACACACACACACACACACACACACACACACACACACACACACACACACACACACACACACACACACACACACACACGCACGCACGCGGACGCACACGCATACACACACGCATATATATATATATATATATATATATATATATATATATATATATATATATATATAAAAATAAATATATATATATATATATATATGCGTGCATATACATATAAATATACATATATAAGTATGTATGAATATGCACATATATAATATATACATTTACATAATATATACATACATATATATATATATATATATATATATATATATATATAATATATGAATGAATTATATATAACATATATATTATATATATGAATACATATATATAATATATTTAATATATATATATATATATATATATATATATATGTATATGCACACGTACACGTACACGCACACGCACACGCACACGCACACGCACACGCACACGCACACGCACACACGCGCACACACACACGCGAACACACACACGCGCACACACACACACACACACACACACACACACACACACACACACACACACACACACATATATATATATATATATATATATATATATTCATATACGTATATATACATATGCATATATATACATGTATAAATATGTATGAATATGTATATATACGTACATATACATACATGCATATATACATGCATGCATGCATATGTATATACATGTATATGTACATAAATGTAAGTATATATACATGTATATATACATATATGTATATGTACATACATGTATATGTGCATACACATATATACATACATACATATACATGAATGTATATACATATATACATACGAATATATGTATATGCATACATGCATATATATATATATATATATATATATATATATATATATATTTATATGCATGTATAAATATGTGTGCATATATATTCATCTGTCTGTGTGTATGTATGTAAATGTATATATACATCCGTATATGTATATGTATACATATTTGCATATTTATATTTGCATATATGTATATATACATATGTATGTGTATACATATATATTTTTAAATATGTAAATCTATTCATATATACATATATATGTTGTATATACATATTTGTATATATTTCCATATATTTATACCTCTTTAAATATGTGTATGTGTATGTATATATGTATATATACAAGTGTATGTATATATGAATATATACAAGTGTATGTATATATGTGTATGTGTATGTATATATACATATATGTATATATACAAGTGTATGTATATATGAATATATACAAGTGTATGTATATATGTGTATATATATGTATATGTGCATATACATGTGTATATATGTGTATATATATGTGTGTATATATTTATACATATATGTATATGTATATGTATATATAAACATGTATATATATATATATATATATATATATATATATATATATATGCTTATATTTATGTACATGTATATTTAAGTATACATATATATATGCATATATGTTTTTATATATGCATATGTATATATGTATGCATATGAATTTATAATTATATGTGTATATATATGTATAAATGTGTATATATGCATATATGTAAATATGTATATATACAGATAGATGGACAAATATACACAAACGCGCGCACTAAATATATATATAAATACATAAATATATATATATATATATATGTAATTTACACATGTATGTATGTATGTGTATGGTTATATGTGTATATATGTGTGTGCGTATGTGTGTGCATGTGTGTGCGTGTATGTATGTATGTATGTATGTATGTATGTATGTATGTATGTATGTATGTATGTATGTATGTATATATATATATATATATATATATATATATATATATACATGCACAAATATCAATATCCACATTCGGTGCCTCGGTGCGAGCCTAGCGTGGCCGGGTCCTATTTCTCAAGCCTGATAGAGAGGAAAACCACTTCCCTCTTATTAGATTTATTTAAGGAGTGAAGGCCTGGGCGAGGCTTCCATCCCGGTGATCGAAGATGAAGAAGGGGAAAAGGGAAGCAGAAAGGAAAATAATGTGAAAGGTTTTTGGGATTATTTAGGAAACATTTTTTGCTGGTTGAGGGGAAGGAAGGAAGGAAGGAAGGAAGGAAGGAAGGAAGGAAGGAAGGAAGGAAGGGAGGAAGGAAGGAAGGAAGGGAGGAAGAAAGGAAGGGAGGGAGGGAGGGAAGGAAGAAGAAAGGAAGGAAGGAAGGAAGGAAAGAAGGAAGGAAGGGAGGGAGGGAGGGAGGGAGGGAGAGAGGGAGGGAGGGAGGGATGGAAGGAAGGAAAGAATGAAGAAAGGAAGGAAGGAAGGAAGAAAGGATGGATGGAAGGAAGAAATTGAAGAAATAAAGAAAGAATAAAGAAAGAAAATAGAAAGAAAGAAAACAGAAAGAAAATATAAAGAAAAAAAAAGAGATAAAGAGAAAGAAAAAAAGAAAGATAAAGAGAAAGAAAAAAAGAAAGATAAAGAGAAAGAAAAAAAGAAAGAAAGAAAAGGGGGGAGGGGAGCACATGACCCCAAAGGGCTGGGGCGAATTTGAAGAGGGGAGAGGGGAGGGTTGGGGGTGGGGGAAGTTGTCTTTAACGAGATAGATATATAGACCGTTATCGGAATGGGTTAGTAAGAGAAAGATATTGAGAGTTAGTGATGGAAGAGGGAGAGAGGGAGAGAGGGAGGGAGGGAGGGAGGGAGGGAGGGAGGGAGGGAGGGAGGGAGGGAGGGAGGGAGGGAGGGAGGGAGGGAAGAGAGAGAAGAGAGAGAGATAGGGGAGAGGGAGAGGGAGAGAGAGAGAGAGAGAGAGAGAGAGAGAGAGAGAGAGAGAGAGAGAGAGAGAGAGAGAGAGAGAGAGAGAGTTTTTAAAGTTTAGTTTTGATTCCATTTATTACAATGGATATTCTTGGTGTGACATATTTGCTTCTAAACTATCCCGTGTGTGCAAGGAATGGCCGGGGTTACCATCCACTGGCGGCGAGGGATTCGAACGCAGGTCAGCAAGATTGCTAGACGAGAACGCTGCCGCTGCACCACACAGCACACAGAGAGAGAGAGAGAGAGAGAGAGAGAGAGAGAGAGAGAGAGAGAGAGAGAGAGAGAGAGAGAGAGAGAGAGAGAGAGAGAGAGAGAGTTTTTAAAGTTTAGTTTTGATTCCATTTATTACAATGGATATTCTTGGTGTGACATATTTGCTTCTAAACTATCCCGTGTGTGCAAGGAATGGCCGGGGTTACCATCCACTGGCGGCGAGGGATTCGAACGCAGGTCAGCAAGATTGCTAGACGAGAACGCTGCCGCTGCACCACACAGCACACACAGAGAGAGAGAGAGAGAGAGAGAGAGAGAGAGAGAGAGAGAGAGAGAGAGAGAGAGAGAGAGAGAGAGAGAGAGAGAGAGAAGAAGAAAGAGAGAGAGAGAGAAGAAAGAGAGAGAGAGAGAGAGAGAGAGAGAGAGAGAGAGAGAGAGAGAGAGAGAGAGAGAGAGAGAGAGAGAGAGAGAGAGAGGAGAGAGAGGAGAGAGAGAAGAGAGAGAGAAGAGAGAGAGAAGAGAGAGAGAGAAGAGAGAGAGAGAAGAGAGAGAGAGAGAAGAGAGAGAGAAGAGAGAGAGAGAGAAGAGAGAGAGAGAGAAGAGAGAGAGAGAGAAGAGAGAGAGAGAGAAAAGAAAGAGAGAGAGAGAAGAGAGAGAGAGAGAAGAGAGAGAGAGAGAAGAGAGAGAGAGAGAAGAGCGAGAGAGAGAAAAGGGAGAGAGAGAAAAGCGAGAGAGAGAAAAGTGAGAGAGAGAAGAGCGAGAGAGAGAAGAGAGAAGAGAGAGAGAGAGGAGAGGGAGAGGGAGAGGGAGAGGGAGAGGGAGAGGGAGAGGGAGAGGGAGAGGGAGAGGGAGAGGGAGAGAGAGAGAGAGAGAGAGAGAGAAAGAGAGGGAGAGGGAGAGGGAGAGGGAAAGGGAGAGGGAGAGGGAGAGGGAGAGGGAGAGGGAGAGGGAGATCAAGATAGAGGGGAGAGAAAAAGAAAGGGGAAGGGGGAGGGGAGAGGGGGAGGGAGGGGAGAGGGGGAGGGAGGGAGGGGGGGAGGGAGAGAGAGAGAGAGAGAGAGAGAGAGAGAGGAAGGAGAAAGGAGCCAGAAAAAGAGAGAGGAGCAGTGGATATAGTAATAGGTAAGTAAACACAATAAGTTAAACAACGACAAAGCAGAAAAATGAAGGAGGATGAGTTAGAATGAAAAAAAAAAAAATGATACCTGATAAGCCTGGAAATACATATATGAAACAGGAAATTTCGAGAAAAAAAAAATCTTATTACTACATGTGTTGAAATTGCAAAATTGCAAAAAGACAAGATTAAAAAACAAAAAACAAATAAAACACACTCAAGAACCGGTTAACCAAAGAAAGGGTAAAACAAAACGAAGTAAAAAACAAACACAAAAAAATGGAAAGGAAAAGGAAAGGCGGAGATAGGGAAAAGCGAAGAGGAAATGGAAGAGGAGCCGCGGGTCACGGACCATCTTTCCCGCATGATTTGTGGCACCGGATATTGACTCTCTCCTTCATTTCATGGCACTTGGCGGCGGCGGAGTCGCTTCGAAGGAGGTGCACGAGACGGTTACTGAAGAACATCGTATATCGGTTTATCTTTCATTTTTTGAGGGGGAAGGGAGGAGGGAGCGCGCGTGTGTGTGAGTGTGAGTGTGAGTGTGAATGTGGGTGTGGGTGTGCGTGTGCGTGTGCGTGTGCGTGTGCGTGTGCGTGTGCGTGTGCGTGTGCGTGTGCGTGTGCGTGTGCGTGTGCGTGTGCGTGTGCGTGTGCGTGTGCGTGTGTTTTGTATGCCTCGGATTAAGAGAAATACACATGGAACCCAGAAATATTAAAATAATCCATTTAGCATGTAAGTTCCAGGTCATGCATATCCCCCATAGCATCGGGAAGAACGTATAATGGCTCCGCTCTATGTCTAACGGCAGAACCACACATTACCGTCAGCTCACTTCCCGAAGACCTCCGCCAGCTGGTCCTTGTTACCTACAGAAGGCCGTCGAGAGGCAAGCTGTGAATGGGTTTCCTCGCCACACCGCTTGCTTGGCCCCACAACGAGCTTCGATTCATTACTGTTACTTAGTTCTCGTTAGGAAGTTCTCTAATGAGGAAAGTGTTAAGAATAGAGTACTGTGATATATTAGAGGGCGAAAATTCCTTTCTTAGAAGCTCTGAATTCTTAATTAAAAGCTCTGAATTCTTAATTAAAAGCTCTAAAAGCGTAGTAAAACTCAATGAGTAAATGCGCAACGCTTTAGGACACACTCGGGAAGTTCAGCAGTGTTCAAATCGACCGAAGGGCCCAAGACCGCATGCGTGACTGCAGTTTGTTGTATATCAGCGGCCATCCTACTGATCTAAGGATAATCAATTACCACGTGGATATGCGAGTGCCTCCGGCCGACTCAAGGTGGATTAGCGTAATCTAAGACAATGATTCGCGGTCACGTAAAGAGAAAGGGAGAGAAAAAATGGGGCTTTTCCTCCCGAAGTCTTTAACGGTTGCCAGGTTTGCGTGGCGAGTCGAATTTGGATAGGTATGGGGGTCTGGTTACGTGCCTAAGAGTGAAATGTCAGAGGAGTATAATAATAATAAGTCTTCTTGCAATAACAGAATACTAAAAAAAAAGAAAGAAAAAGAAAGAGGCAAGAACAAAAACTATCTCTGGATGCGTCTACGCATGCTTAGGATTTCAACTGGTATACAAACGTGGAAGTCTGTCAAGAAAGTTACCACAGCCAAACTTCGGTTAGTTAAGTCCGAGGCATCGAGGGACTAATAAGAAAGACACTTACCCTGTTCTGCCAGCGTCCCAGCCAGAAGACAGATCACGAGATACAGCCCTTCCATGTTTAAGCAAGAAAACAACTTTTCCTTCCTTCACACAGGATCCACACTCGCTTTCCGCGCCACACTGCAAAGCCTGAATCTTCCTTTCATAATTTCAACTTCACTTCGCCACGTGCTTGGCCACTCCAATGGGCTTCACAAGCATACTATTCCTTCTATATTTTTTTTAAGTATAACGTAAATCACTCGTCCGTTCCGAAAGCCGAGGAACGATCGGAAAAGTAAACCCCACTCGTCGGGCCAAACAGCAGAGCGCCAGACACTTCACGGGCGCGGGCTCTGAGACATTCTCCGCGCGTAACAAGGAATTATCATCCACTCTGCACGGCGTCCTGTCTCTCACTGTACGGAGGCCCCGTTGCGCACACCGCTGGCGGCTCCGCTACTCTGGCGGTGATGTTGTGGCGGGCAACAAGGGGCGGAGCTTACCGTAAGGGGGGCGGGACCATAGCGGGCCCAGCGAGACCGTCATGCAAACGCCTTCCGGACTGGCACGAGCTGGCCGGCAGAGTGACCTGGTCAACGCGCTTTATGGCAGGCCGATGGCACGGCACCAGAACAAAAGGCTGGGCTGCGAGGGAGGGAGTGGGGAGAGAGCCTGGGATTGGGGGCACGGGGAGCGCCGGAAAAGTTCAATATT
>NC_061824.1:19918285-19920785 GCF_019202785.1 Penaeus chinensis
CCCTCCTTTGTGCTCCCGTTGCGTCTCCTCTTCTCCCAGTTCGTTAACGCCTCGCCCGTCTCCACACAAGGACTGACCGCGCTCACGTAATAACCCCCTAAGTTATTAGATAGTTATGCTCTCATTATCCTCATCATCCTTATCGCACTCATCATCGCGACAGGTTATCATTGCGATTATCATTATCTGTCTGGCGCCGACCGCAGATCGAGCTTCGCCATCTTTACTAGTTCACTTCGACGCGGGAGTCCAGGCGTTATCTGATGGAGGAACCAGCTGTGTCATAGTGCTCAGGCGTCGAGCGCGCCTTCTAGACCGCTGTGCGAGGTATTGGCTCGAAGGGCGTGGGGCCCGTGCCCAAGGGAGGTGTGGGTGTACTTTGGCGCGAGCGAGGGCGAACATGTACTCTGCCACTGGGCAACTAATGCAACAAATACGCAATCAAGGAACTTTAGAGCGTTCCCCCAAAAAACGCTTTGTCATAATTTAGACAGAATGTACGATGACACACAAACGCAGAGTAAACAGGGAATAGGGAAGGGAGGGGGAGCGTGACAGTGGAAGGGGGAGAGGGTGAGGGGGTGAGGAGAGGGGCGGCGAGCGCTTGCATCAGCCCATCGGTTACAATCTAGTTCGTAACCGCCTTATCAAATGACCCCAAAAACATGCAAGTGCAATAATAATATGAATATAAAATATGAAAATACATGAAAATCCTTGTTCTTGCTTTCTGCATTTGTATATATTTCTATATTTCTATAATTATGACTTTCTGTTTCATCATGCATTATATAAAGGGTAATAGTGGGAGTAACCATTATAGTAAATTCACAACTGCTTCGAATGATGTATTTGTTTCGAAAGGAGACAAAACAAACAAACAAAAAAAAAGTATCTCTTCCTATCCTCAACTCCATCCCCTCTAGCAAACAAACAAGCAAGCAAACAAAAACAACAGTAGTAGAAGACAAATTAAGGCAATCTGCGTCCTCTCGACAAGCACAACAAGCAGGATTTGCACGTGTTTGTGATCAAGCAGGAAGCAGAGGGTGAAGGAATTGGCTTGCCTCAGCGTCTGGAGTCTCGCGAGGCAAAAGGGAGGATAATGCAGCCTTTTGTTGCGCTGGGGAAGGGGAGGGGGGGGTGAAGGGGGAAGGGAGGGTATGTGGCTGACCTGGTGGATGACTAGGATAGCGTGGCTCTCTGGGTAACCTGGTGGAGGGAAGGGAGAAAGGGGATCTGTGGTTGACCTGGTGGAGGATGGAGCGCAGGAGATTTTGGGTGACCTGGAGGAGGAGGGGGGAGGGGTTCTAGGTGACCTGGTGAAGGATAGGGAGAAAGCGGTTCTTGGGATGACCTAGTAGAGGGTAAGGAGGGGGTAGTTCTCCGACTTACTTGGTGGAGGATGGACAGAGGGTGGGGGAAGGCCCGAAAGTGATTTGGTGGAAGGTGACGAGAGGGAGGCTGATCTGGTGGAAGATGAACCGAGGGGGATCTCTGGGTGACCTGGTGGATGGGAAGGAAAGAAAGACGTGACCTGCTGCAGAGAGAGAGACAGAGGGAAGGGTTCTCTAATTTCTTTTTGCAATTGCTGTTGATTCCCAGATGTTGATAACGAAGAAAAAAATTGAAAGTTTCAGAGTCTTATGTTTCCTTTTCTTTCTCCATTCCTCTCTCTTTCTTTTCTTCAACTTACCTTAGATAACGTGTCTACTGAGAGAGAGAGAGAGAGAGAGAGAGAGAGAGAGAGAGAGAGAGAGAGAGAGAGAGAGAGAGAGAGAGAGAGAGAGAGAGAGAGAGAGAGAGAGAGAGAGAGAGAGAGAGAGAGAGAGAGAGAGAGAGAGAGAGAGAGAGAGAGGGAGGGAGGGAGGGTGAAGGAGGGAGAGAAAGAGAGAGAGAGAGAGAAAAAGAGAGAGAGAGAAGCAACCATTAAGCCAGACAGACCGATAGATAAATAGAGATAAACATAGCTATCAACAGACAGATATATAAAGCAAGGGATGAAACTTTTTGAAATGTCTTGCGCATTGAGCGGGAAAGGAATGAAGGATAGAGAACAATAAAGAAGAAAAATAAGAAGAAATAGAAGACTAATAATAATGATGATGGTAATTACAATAATAATAATAATAATAATAACAGTAGTAGTAGTAGTAGTAGTAGTAGTAGTAGTAGTAGTAGTAGTAGTAGTAGTAGTAGTAATAGTAATAATAATGATGATGATAATAATGATAATAATAATAATAATATTAATAATAATAATAATAATAACAATAATAATAATGATAATAATAATAATAATACGATTGATCATAATAATGATAATGATAATAATAGTAATAACAGAAGAAGAAGAAGAAGAAAAAGAAGAAGAAAATATGAACAAGAAGAAGAAAGAGGAGGAGGAGGAGGAGGAGAAGTAAAGAAAAAGAAAAAGAAGAAGGAGAGGAGGAAGAAATAAAGAAAGTAAATCCTAAGCATGTGCAGAGAGTCAAAAACA
>NC_061824.1:19988285-19998285 GCF_019202785.1 Penaeus chinensis
CTGGTAATAGGGGGTTACCCGCAGCACAGAGAGTTAGGGTAGACTGCCATGGGTTCTACAACTACCGAGGCTCTTAAGGGTTGTTTGGAGAGCAGCGGTGAGTTGCCGAGAGAAAAAAAAAGTAGTAATAATGCGCAGAGGCAGGGTATAGGTACAGAGAAGATTTAAATGGAAGAAAATAATTCTGCAGAGTAGAGAAAATATTTTTTAAATTACCACTGCATTAAACCCTAGTTTTAACTGTAGATAGAATACTGCAAAAGGAGATTGATTTAGTTTTTATTCTCAGTAAGGTGAATGCACTGCGGTTAAAGGCTAATTGCAGCAAGCGATGACGACATCATTTGCACTGAACCGTTTAAGTAAAGAATACATAGCATATAGCATACGCGCACGCGCTAGCACACACACACACACATACGTAGACACACGCACTCACACACACAGAGATGGGGATACACACACACACACACACACACACACACACACACACACACACAAATATATATATATATATATATATATATAGAGAGAGAGAGAGAGAGAGAGAGAGAGAGAGAGAGTTTAGAAAGACAAAGACATATGAAAAACAAAGATGTATAAAAGACAACTCAACATTCAAATTAAGAAACCCGATATTTAAAAAAAAAGACGTCCTTACGTGATCTCCTTCTAACTAGCAACAAAACCCTCGTGCTAGCCATCCAACCATCAATAGCTGTCTCATTAGGACCAACCACGCCCCTCCGCCGGTACCTCCTCCTCCCACGCCCATTCCCCGCCCGCGATAATCTCATATCTCCCGAGCCTCCCACATCAACTGCTTAAAACCCACATATTTCTCCCGGACGCACGAGGCCCGCGGCGCACAACAGGGGAGGCGCTCCTGCAGCCCAGATAACGCTGGGGCCATGAAAACGCATCAAGAAAAAAAGAGAAAAAAATGGAATATACAGGAAAAAGAAAAAAAAAGAAAAAAAAAAAACGATGAAATAAAAGGAAAACCCAAATATCTATAAATGAAAATGAGTATCTTGAAAAAAAAGAAGAGAAAAAAAGAAGAAGGAAAAGAAAAAAAGAAAAAAAAAAGGTAGCTTCAAAAGAGCCGCTAGCCACGGATCTGCTCCCTCGGTATCCTCCTTCTCCTCCTTTGCCCCCTCCACCCGTCCTCCTCCTCCACTTCTTCCTCTTCTTCCTTCTATCTTTCCCCTCCTCTTCCCGTTCCTCTTTTTCCTCTCCCTCCCGCTGCTCTGCTTCTCCTACTTCATCCTGCCCCATTCCCTCTTCTCCTCCTTTCCTTCTTCTATTTATCTTTTTTTCCCTTCTTCTTCCTCCTCCTCTTCCTTTCGCTCTCCTACTCCTACCTCTCCTCCTTCCTCCTCGTCCTCCTCCTGTTCCTCCTACTCTTCCTCTTCCCGCCCTCCCTGTCTCCTTTCTCCTACTCTCCTCTCCTTCCTTCTCTCCCCTTCCCCTCCCTCTCCCCATCTTTTCCCTTTCTCTAATATCTTCCTTGTTCCTCTCCTCTTCCTTACTATACCCTCCTCCTCTTCCCCTCCCCAACTTTTCCCCGCCTCTTACATCTTCCTCCTCCCTCTCCTCTCCTTCTCCTTTCCCCTTCCCTTCCCATTCCCTATCTCTTCCCCAACCTCTCCTCATCTCTTCCCCACCTCCAACATATTCCTTCTCCTTCTCCTCTCCCTTACTATTCCGCCCTTCCTCTTCCCCTCCACCTCCATCTTCCTCCTCCTCCTCCTCCATCTTCCTCCTCCTCCTCCGCCTCCCCCCCCCCCCCCCCCTACCCTTGTCTCTACCCTGACCGCCCTCACGCCTACCAGGTCTGGCCGACGCGTAGTAAACGAGACAAGATCTTGCAAGAGGCAGCTGCTCGACCCAGGAGACGCAAGGCCGGTGTCGCGCCTCCTGGACATCGACCGAATGGAAGGGGCCTATCGCGAAGAGGAGCCTGTTGGCGATAATTTTATTTCGGGTGACTTGCTGGTCGACTGGATTCTGAGTCTGATTCTTGAAAATCGGGTTGTGTGTGTGTGTGTGTGTGTGTGTGTGTGTGTGTGTGTGTGTGTGTGTGTGTGTGTGTGTGTGTGTGTGTGTGTGTGTGTGTTTATGTGTGTGTGTGTGTGTGTGTGTGTCTGTTTTTTTTCATTTGTTTGATTTATCTGCTGATCTATCTATATTGCTCACTTATCTATACGGCCTTAGTCCTTTGGCTCTATCTCCATGAATTTATCACTTTGTCCATTTTTTTATTCAAGTACATGACTAAGATTCTCTTCTTCTTATGCAGTGAGTTGATAGTCGAGAAAAAGCAACAACGACAACAATAACAACAACAACAAAAGCATGATGAATTCCAGAAACATTTGCTCATAAAACCTTCATGTCGAGATGCGCGCAACTGATGCAGTAGACAAAACCTACAAGACTGGATTTCAAAGTTATTAAAATTTTGATAGAAAAGGTTGCAAATAGAGAACAGGTATACAAATAATAAATAAGACCGAATATAATATCACTAAAGAGTAAAGCATTGTCTTTTTTTACAACAGAAAATGAAAGGAAGTTTGAACGACCAAGATAGAAAACATTTTTAGCGCGCCAGAAAAAAGTCTGTGCAAGCAAGATCGTTGCAAGAGAAGTAATCACAAAATGGGAAGCTGCCGTCTCAGTCTCTGTTGCATTTTCTCCTCCTCTCTACAGCGCTCTTGAATAATTCATCTCAGCCAGCGTCATCGATCTGGTGTCTGTTTCTTGCAACTTGTGTTGAACACTTTTCCTACATTGCTTTAGTTGCATTTCTCCGCTACGGGTGATTGGTAGAGGGGCGCCGGGGTCAGGAAGAGCGAGCTCTCCGTGTTCAGCCTAAGCTTTATCGGCGACGCTGTAGGAGGCTGAGCTCTGCAGAAGGGCTCATGCCTCTTTCAGGCACTCCCCTACCCCCTACCCCCTACCCCCACCCCAACCCCACCCCGACAGGCTTAGCGGGAGCAGGGATCGGCAAGGCTTGTTCGATTTCCTTGGCGTGAGAGTTGGTTGGGGAGATCATGTAGTCTTATTCATGTGCATCTCTATGTACGTACGATCATACAAACACACACATGCACACAGACCATCACACACACACACACACACACACACACACACATACACACACACACACACACACACACACACACACACACATACACACACACACACACACACACACACACACATACACACACACACACACACACACACACACTAACACATACACACACACACGCACACACACACACACACACACATGCTAACTCTCTCTCTCTCTCTCTCTCTCTCTCTCTCTCTCTCTCTCTCTCTCTCTCTATCTATCTATCTATATATCTGTCTATATATATATATATATATATATATATATATATATCTCCCATACACACACGTGCACGTGTGTGTATCTGTGTGTGCGTGTGTACACCGCGCGTGCGTACGCGTGTGCATGTGTGTGCGTATGTAGAACGTAAAAGAAATCGGCCTCAACGACTATACTTGAAAGAAATAAAGACTAAAAAGAATGAAAAAAAAATCACGATAAAATTATCCGCGGTTGTCTGCGCCAATAAGCGTTAAGTTAAGAAGACAGAACACCTCCATTAAATGATATCTCGTGAACATTAGTTTTCCGAACCAAGCTCTTATAACTTTATTACAAGCTGCATAAAGTTCTCAAAAGGGCGATCTGTTTTTTTCCCCCAATTACCAATCGACCCAAATTAATCCTCATTAGGGGGATCGGATCTTACCCCAACTCTCATCATACGGGTTTGAATCAGACCCGAACCCCCAAAATAAACATAATTAAAACAAAAACGAATCGACTTAACACCAGCATAATACTTATCGACAATCAGAGAAGAAGAGAAAAAACAGAAAGAAAGAGAAAGAGAGAGAGAGAGAGGGGAGAGAGAGAGAGAGAGTTTGGGGGAAGGGAGAGAGAGAGAGGGGAGAGGATTTGGGGGGGAGAGAGGAGAGAGAGAGAGAGAGAGAAGGGAAAAGGAGAGAGAGGAGAGAAACTTACTCGGTCTTTTTCGAGCGGCTCGAGAAGACCCGAAGCCAAATTGATTTTAAGGTACCAAAAAACCCCCCGGGGAGACATTGGGTCGTGGGGAGTGTCGTTGTAGCGCTAAGTGTGCTTATGGGATTCCGATTTCTTTACCGAAGATGAGGGAGAAATAAGAAAAGAGTGTGGGAGGGAGAAAGAAGAAAAGAGGAGGGGAAAAATAAGGAGGGGAGGAGGTGGGGAGAGAAGGAAGGGAAAAGTGGGGGGAGGGAGTGGTGAAGGGGAGGGGTTTATGGAGGAAAGTGAAGGGTGAGAGAAGAAAGAGGGGGGGTTTTAGGGAGGGAAAGGGGAGAAGGGGAAGGGGGGAAAGGGGAGTAAAGTAATGAGGAATATGGAGAAAAAGATGGAGGGGAGAGAGAGGGGAAAGAAGGGTGGAAAAGAGAGAGGAAGGGAGAGGGGAGTGGAGGGGAGAGAGAGGGGGGAAAAAGGGGAGAGGAGGAGAGAATTTTGGGGGAAGAGAGATGTAATAAAGAGAGGAGAAGAGAGAAGAGGGAGGAAGGAGTAGGTTTGAGAAGAGGGAGACGAGAGTGAAGAGGAGGGAGAGGAAGAGAGGAGAGTGGGGGAGAGGGAGGGGGGAGGGGAGGGGCGGGGGGGGAGGGACAGAGAGAAGGGAGAAAAAGAGGAGAGAAAGGGGGACAGAGGAGAAGGAAGGAGGGGAAATGGGCGGAAGAGGAGGGAGAGGGGGAAGGGGAAGGGAGGAGGGAGGAGGGGGGGGATGGAGAGGGGGAGAGGGGAATGAGGGGGAGGAGGAGATTTTAAGAGAAAGAAGAGAGGGAGGGAAGGAAGGGGGAAAGAGGAGAAGCGAGAGGAGAGAGGGGGTGAGTTTGGTGAGAGGTTTGGGGGAGAAAGAGAGAGAGAGAGGGGAGGAAAGATTTTAAAAAGAGAGGGGAGAGGGAGGAGGGAGAGAGGAGGGATGGGGAGTGGGTGAGAAAGGTTAGGAAGAAGAAAGAAGAAGAGAGGGGGAGAAAGGGGAGAGTTTTAGGAGGAGGGAGAAGGAGGAGGGTGAGGGGAGAGGAGAGGGGAGAGAAAGAAAGAAAAAAAAGAAGAAAGAAGAAAGAAAAAGAAGGGGGAGAGAGAGAGAAATAGAAAGAGAGGGAGGGGAGAGAGGAGAGAAGAGGAGAGGGGGAAAGATGAGAGAGAGAGAGAGGTAGGAGAGGGAAAAAAGAGAGGAGAGAAAGAGAAAAAAAGATGAGGAGAGAGAGAGATTGGGAGGAGGAGAGAGGAGGGAAGGCGAGAGGGAGGAGAGATGTGATGGGCATTGAACGTGAAATCCCAACAAAAGAAGCCACATAACACAAAGAAGGGCTCAACAAAGCCTGTACTTTCGCGTGACAGATTAATACTACAGTTTAAGCGTACAATACTCCTTCCTCCTCCTCTCGCATCTCTCCTCAACCGCATTCCCTTTCCAAATTTTTTGATTTCTTTTGTAAACATTCTATTTCATCTCCTCCTGTTTGTCTGAATATGAAATCAATATCTGTCTGTCAGTCTGTCGTCTCTCTCTCTCTCTCTCTTTCTTTCCCTCTCTGTCTACACACACACACACACACATCACAACACACACACACACACACACACCAATAATATTTTACACAAACCCCCACACCACACATAATTATATATTATATATATAAAATATGTATTGTATGTTATGAAAGTACTTTATAAATATTTTCTCTTGTCTATCTATATTTTCATTTGTATTTTTTTTCTGTCAAGTCATTCTGCATTATATTTATATCAACCATTAAGTTCCTTCTGTCCCATTCCCTTTCCTCTTATCCTCTCTGTTCCATTTTATCATCTTTCCTCCTCTCCGTTCCCCCTTTCCCTCTCCTTCTTTTTCACCCCCTTTTCCCTTTTCCCCTTTCCGCGTTTCTGCCTTTTATTTTTCCTCTTTTCTCTCTCCTCCTCCTTTCCTCCTATCCTCTCTATTATCTCCCCCTTTTTTCCCCCTACCCCCCTTTTTTCCCTCTTTCTTCTCCCCCCTTTTTTATTTTTTTTTTTTGCCTACCCCTTTTCCCTCTTTTTTAGCGTTTTTTTGTTTCTGGAACCTTCAACCTCCCGTGCCGGCATCCCCAATCTGGAATATTAAAACCCCCATTATTTATCTTCCACCCTCTGGTCCAAAAACTCTGCGGGTGGGGTTTTCACCCTTTCTTCTCTCTCTCTCTCTCTCTCTCTCTCTCTCTCTCTCTCCTTCTCTCTCTTCTTCCTCTCTCTCATTCTCTCTCTTCTCTCTCTCTCTCTTCTCTCCTCTTCCTCTCTCTCTCTCTTCTCTCTCTCTTTCTTCTCTCTTTCTCTCCTCTCTCTTCCCCTTCTCTCTCTCTTCTCTCTCTCTCTCTCTTCATTTCTCTCTCTCCTCTTCTCTCTCTCTCTCCTCTCTCTCTCTCTCTTTTCTTCTCATTCTCTCTCTCTCTTTTCCTCTCTCTCTCCTCTCTTCTCTTCTCTCTTCTCTCTTCTTCTCTCTCTCTCTCTCTCTCTCCTCTCTTCTTCTCTCTTCTCTCTCTCTCTTTCTCTTCTATTTTATCTTTTAAACAACTATCTTTTCTCTCCCTCTTCTTTGGGAAAAAATATGGTATATGGAGTAAAGAGGAAAAGAAGGTAAGAAGCGAGAATTAGAAAGGATAAAGAGGTTGATGTTGATCGTGAAGACAGAACAGAAGGAAAACGAAGGAGATAGATAAAAAAAAAAAAAAAAAAAAAAAAAACTGAAAAATTAGGAGAGTAGAAAAAGAGAGAAAAAAGTTTAATACAAAGTCAATAAAGTATATAACAAAAACACACACACCAAAAAAAAAAAAAAAAAACAGCAGAAAAAAAAAAATAAGGGGAGTCACGTGCCTCGAGTAATGAAGTATGATGAGGTATAAATCAGAAGAAAGTAACGTGGTTCGTTGTAATGGTTCGCCGTATACATTTTCAGAACCGCCGGGAAAGGAATACTAAGTAAACGCTAGTGCTTTGCATGGTAGGGAAGGGGGGGGTGATATTTGGCCCCGGTTTTTTAACTGTCTGGGGAAAAGGAGGTAACTGTATGCGAATGGTTGTCTGTTTGTCTATATATTTTTTGGTGCAGGAACTATTTTTAAATAAATGATAAGGTCGAGTTATGAAATAATGACTTCACGAGAGAAAAAAAAAGAGAAATTAGATTGTCTTTGTCTGTTTGTATGTCTGTCTGCCTGCCTCTCTCTCTCTCTCTCTCTTTCTCTCTCTCTCTCTTCTTCTTTTCCTTTTCTTCTCTCTCTCTCTCTCTCTCTCTCTCTCTCTTCCCTCCCTCCCTCCCTACGCAAAAAGATCAAACCATCGCTAATACGCGAAATTTTTTACCGCCTCAAAATTGAATATTTTTTGTTAAGAAAAGAGAGAAAAAAAATTCTTTCAAGAAAAATTCTTTGGACCGAAAACTTTTTTGCAAGATCGGCGTTTCTAATTGTCGGAGTATTAGAGTGTGATCATGAGATCTTTCCAGGACGAGGTAATAAGGAACATAAAGGCTGGGCATTTATGGCTCTCGGGGCAAGAGAATCGTATAGGAAACGAAGCTTCGTTGAAGGCTCTGAACCAGTCGTGATAATTACAAGGATCTTCGTTCATATACTCCATGTTTAAGTACGGTGTCGATCTCGTGTTCCTGTGGGGTTATTATGTATTTGTTTTGTGTGTTTGTGTGTGTGTGTGTGTGTGTTGGGTTTGTTGTGAGGTGTGTCTACTTTCTATCTATTTATGACGCCGCGTGGACCAGTGGTTGAGCATGGCTCCGAATCTCGTTGGTCCCCAGTTAAAATTCCCCGCCGTGGCAGTTGTTTTAAAAAAGTTGCGCTCTACTGCTGGTTCGAGCCCGGAAAACGACTTCGTCGTTGGGAAGTCACGCCGTGGCACAAGTGGAATGAATGGGTTTTAAAAAAAAAAAAAAAAAAAAAAAAAAAAAATATTATATTTTTTTATATATAATTATTTATTATGTATGATATTTTAATTTTTTATATATATTTTTATATTTGTGTGTGTGTGTGGTGTGGTTGGGAGTGTTGGTGTGGTGTATAAGTTTTTTGTATATATATTGTGATATATGTTTTTTAAATAAAAATATATACATATTTTTATTATATATTATATATATTAATTAATATTATATATTATATATTTTAAGGGTTACCCCCGCTAATTGGGGAAACAAACTGTTTTAATAAACCGTTTTTCCATTTTTGCTCATTTGTCGACACAATATAAAATTCCCTTTTTTAAATTCTTTAATCTACTTTCTGTCCAAGAAAACAAAATAGGTTTGTTTTTCAGTTACTCTTATTATTTCGTTCATTTTTATAATGCAGTAGATTATTATCAGAGAGAAGGGGCTCTACAAAAGTCTGTAAACTCTTGCAGTCACGTCCTGTCAGCAACTGCAAGGCTCACCCAATGCACCAGCAGCCAATTCTCTCAGCAACAACGGGCTAGAGAAACAGTAAAGTAGCTTTCCCAAGCGTTGCAGAAAACACGTGCACAACATGAGTCCTTTATGTCTCACTAAACGCCACTCTTTAAAGCCTAAAATAATTTACAGGCGCTGTTCCCAAGTGCGTAATTTCTTTACTGCGTTTCCAAGGCTTGTATCAGTTAGCTTTTAGTTATTACTGCGACTCCTGAATTCACGGCTACTGGAGACTCTTTATTCGTACGGTGTTTGTAGTGTTGTTAGCTTCTGGTAATTCCAGGCGTTTCCTGCATCTAAACATCGCAATGATCATGTAAAAGTAATAAAATAAAAAAAAAACTCCGAGAAATATTATTTTAATTTTATGTGAGCAGTATAATGTATGTAACTCATGTAATATAATTGGAGGGTCAAGATAGATAGATAGATAGATAGATAGATAGATAGATAGATAGATAGATAGATAGATAGATAGATAGATAGATAGATAGATAGATAGATAGATAGATAGATAGATAGATAGATAGATAGATAGATAGATAGATAGATAGATAGATAGATAGATAGATAGATAGATAGATAGATAGATAGATAGATAGATAGATAGATAGATAGATAGATAGATAGATAGATAGATAGATAGATAGATAGATAGATAGATAGATAGATAGATAGATAGATAGATAGATAGATAGATAGATAGATAGATAGATAGATAGATAGATAGATAGATAGATAGATAGATAGATAGATAGATAGATAGATAGATAGATAGATAGATAGATAGATAGATAGATAGATAGATAGATAGATAGATAGATAGATAGATAGATAGATAGATAGATAGATAGATAGATAGATAGATAGATAGATAGATAGATAGATAGATAGATAGATAGATAGATAGATAGATAGATAGATAGATAGATAGATAGATAGATAGATAGATAGATAGATAGATAGATAGATAGATAGATAGATAGATAGATAGATAGATAGATAGATAGATAGATAGATAGATAGATAGATAGATAGATAGATAGATAGATAGATAGATAGATAGATAGATAGATAGATAGATAGATAGATAGATAGATAGATAGATAGATAGATAGATAGATAGATAGATAGATAGATAGATAGATAGATAGATAGATAGATAGATAGATAGATAGATAGATAGATAGATAGATAGATAGATAGATAGATAGATAGATAGATAGATAGATAGATAGATAGATAGATAGATAGATAGATAGATAGATAGATAGATAGATAGATAGATAGATAGATAGATAGATAGATAGATAGATAGATAGATAGATAGATAGATAGATAGATAGATAGATAGATAGATAGATAGATAGATAGATAGATAGATAGATAGATAGATAGATAGATAGATAGATAGATAGATAGATAGATAGATAGATAGATAGATAGATAGA
>NC_061824.1:20025785-20030785 GCF_019202785.1 Penaeus chinensis
TTTTCCCTCTTCTTTTAGATCCTAAGTTACTTCTGTTTTTCTTTTTCTAGCGCTTCGTTTTTTCTTCTGTTCCCTCCACTTCTAAATTGGCTACTTCCGTCTGCTTCTCTTTCAGGCATTTGAATTAATCAGCCGTTGCTTCTTCTGCTACTGCTTTCATAATTATTTTGTTTCTTTTTTTTTCTGCTACTTCATTTCGGCTTTTGTTACTTGTGCTTCTCCCTATTCTGTTTCTTCTTCTGTTCCTTCTGCTTCTCTGTCTGTTACTTTGATTCTTCTTCTGTTAGTTCTTTTTTCTTTTCGTAATTCCATTTCTACTTCTCTTACATCTTCTTCTCTTTTTTATTGTTTCTTCTTCTACAAGTTCTTTTTTTCCTTTCGTAACTCCTTTATTCTTCTGTTTCTTTTACGTCTTCCTTTCTTTTTCATTATTTCTTCTTCTGCTACTCCTGCCTTTCCCCTTTTTACTTTTATATTATCCTTACCTCCCACGTCTTTCTTTCATTCTTCTACCTTCTTCCTCTGAATGTTTATTTACCAAAGCAAATGGAATTACATTTGAATTTCCTTCAGTGAAAAAGAATAGAGTATGTGTGCGTTCGTCTATGTGTACATGTATGTATGCGTAGGTGTAATGAACAAGAATTAAAAAAAGAAAATTAAAAAAAAAAGGGGAAAAAAGAAAAAGAAAAACACACAATGTGAATTAGAATTTCAGCCTTAGTACAGGGCTTCACAGACAGGTTCAAGATAACGCGGCTGAATCAAGCTTAAGGAAACAATCTTTAATCTGCATTCTTTGAGTTTTTTTGGCGAAGACTTCATGTTTATTCATTAACTCTTGCTGTCTTAGTCATGGCTTTGCATCTATTTACACGTATATCCTTCTATTGAACTTACCTAATAGGCTGTTCCATATTCATAGTGCATTTTATCGGTTTGCTAAGAAAACTCTTTTATGCAAGTAATAGTGAATGAACTAAAGAATTTGCGGGTCTTCCCCTCTCTCTCTCTCTCTCTCTTTCTCTCTCTCTTTCTCTCTCTCTCTCTCTCTCTCTCTCTCTCTCTCTCTCTCTCTCTCTCTCTCTCTCTCTCTCTCTCTTTCTCTCTCGCTCTCTCTCTCTCTCTCTCTCTCTCTCTCTCTCTCTCTCTCTCTCTCTCTCTCTCTCTCTCTCTCTCTCTCTCTCTCTCTCTCTCTCTCTCTCTCTCTCTCTCTCTCTCTCTCTCTCTCTCTCTCCCTCTCTCTATATCCGTTTATTTATCTGCCTATCTAATTATTCATCCATCTGTGTATTTGTATATCTATCTGTCGATTTGTCTGCCTATATGTCTGTCTCTATATCCATCTATCTATTTGTCTCTCAACGTATCTCCGTCTATCTGTCTACCTTCCCCCCCTATCTCTTTCGCTGTATATATTATCTTTGTCTATCTATTTCTTTCTTTCTCTCTATCTCTCCATATATATATGTATATATATATGTGTATATATACATATATATACATATGTATACAGTATATATATATATATATATATATTTATATATGCATGTATATATATATACACACACATATATTAATATATATACATATATATGTATATATATGTATATATAAACATACAAACACATGCACACACACATACAGAAACGCACACACACACACATTTATATATATAAATATATATATATATATTCGTATATATATATATATACATATATATATATATATATATATATATATATATATATATATATATATATACATATATATACGCATACACAAACACACACATATTATGTTTAAATCACTTGCATTAGAGAGAGAGAGAGAGAGAGAGAGAGAGAGAGAGAGAGAGAGAGAGAGAGAGAGAGAGAGAGAGAGAGAGAGAGAAATCACCGGCTGAGGTTTTTCGGAAACAGCTGTATATCGACGCCCGTATCGAGATAATTAAAAATCAAACAAAAAACACATCTGACTTTGGTTCTTCTCTTGATTAATAAAAACAGTCTCACGCAAGTAATCACTCTCAGTATGAATAACTTTTTTTTGCAAGGGGGAATCTGTGACAAGGACTTAATATTGCGACTGAACACTAGAAATGAACAATGCTCGTTATATTTTGTTGGGTAATGCATGTTTTTTTTGTTTTTTTTTGTTCTTTTTCTTAGGAATTTAGTATATAATACAACACGAAGTATAGCAGCCTAGATCATTACCGATAACTTGTTCAATTAACTGGCGTGTATATACCATTTTGACCGATTTCATATATCTGAAATAACAACCATTGAAAAAAAAAAATGTTTTCAACCCCATAATACCTCGCTACTGTGCAATGTTACCGATAAAATTCTAACCAGCATATAACAAGGATAAATCAAAAGGTAGTTTCGTCGTAAATAGAGGAGTAACCCCACCATAAATATCCCATGGTACGTGTGATAGTTATGACCAAAAGTCCGCCGACCATTCATCCAAATTAAACTGATCATCACTAAGCAATACATGATAGACACATAGGTACGCATTTGCATGAAAGAGTGTTGCCTGTAATTAGCCTTAACGGCATTCGGTCTCGTACGTCGTGGGTAATGATCTTAAGAAAGACGCTAAAGGCCCAATGATATGCAATTATGGCCCAGCTGATTGAAGGTTCGTTGCTGAGCTCAGGAGTTTTAAGGCTGGAAGAATGCAGCGGAGATCGGGCGCTTGGAGGTCCCTCTTGCGAAGCCACGAGAATCGGCTTGGCCTTTGGGCGGACGTAGGTTCTTATGGGGAGAAGTGTTGGCGTTCTCTGGTGCTGTGATACATTATACAAGCATGCTCACATATGTGCACGCATTCTCACACACTTACAGACTCCACATGCACACACACACACACACACACACACACACACACACACACACACACACACACACACACACACACACACACACACATGCATTTGAATAGACAAATATGTATACGTATATATATATATATATATATATATATATATAATATATATATATATATATATATGTGTGTGTGTGTGTGTGTGTGTGTGTGTGTGTGTGTATTGAATAAATAAATAAACATATATCTATATACATGTGTGTGTGTGTGTGTGTGTGTGTGTGTGTGTATTGAATAAATAAATAAACATATATCTATATACATGTGTGTGTGTGTGTGTGTGTGTGTGTGTGTGTGTATTGAATAAATAAATAAACATATCTATATACATGTGTGTGTGTGTGTGTGGGTGTGTGTGTAAGTTTGTGTGTGGGGGAGGCGGGGGGGGGGTTGTGCGTATGTGTGTATGCGCACAGACACACATATCCCAAACACTTTATACTACCAGTGTGTACTTAGGAGTACAATAGGCACCTGCATATTTATAATACGTCGAAAATCCGCCTCTATTTTGAATCACCCTTGACTGATATCACACATGTTCATTATACGTTAACCACATGATCTCACGATAATGACGAGATTACACTTGAGCTTACTGTGACATAATCCTAACTTATTACGAAGGCGATTCGACTCACAGTGCCAGGAAAGCATCACCCGAATAGGATTTTCCTTGTTATAACGGCCATTATCATAGGATCATAACAAGCCGATTAAAACGTTAGGCGAAAAGTCAAACCATGAATATGTATTTTCATATTTTGTAATAAATAACATATAAAATGACCTTTAGAAATTGTATTTACATAGCCGTTGGCCATGCTTCGAACACTGAAGGGAATTTCAGAAGAATGGAGAGGAATGAGAAAAGAGCTTGTGCCACTATACATACATACATACGTATATATATGTATATATATGTATGTATATATATGTATATATTTGTATATATATATGCATGTATATAGATGAACCATGAACAAGCTGTTGATGCTTTCTGTCAGTAGTGTCTGAAAATTGCTTTTGCATTGCATTTTTTCCTTCTCTTTTTTCGAGGCTATGTAAATTCCAGCATTACAAAAGTAATACTGAGGACATTATGACTTTCATGAAAGTTTAAGTATGACAAGCCATTTTACCGACTGAACAATAATAACCTTTTTAGTTTCATAAAAGTGAAGCCATGTCATTTCGAAAATGGGAAACTATCAGAGAATGCCCCATTAGTAATGTTGTACTGGTACCCTGGTATATGCAAAAACAAGTATACAATACAACCACCAGTTGGCTATAATGGTACGACGCACTCAACAGAGCTGTGTATCTTATAGCATCTAATTCACGCACACACACACACACGCACACACACACACACACACACACACACACACACATACATACACAGTACCTACATAGTACCTACACTATTCCCCTGCGAGCGGTGCGTCCCGGTGCTGTGCCTGTCCCCTGCCATCATCCTCGGCGGCAACGCGCAGATTAATAGGTCTACGCGCCAGATCTCCGCTGATGATAGCAACAATCCTGTTGGAACGCTTAGGGAGATCAGGATGGCCAGCGGAGGGGACAGGGAGGCTGCGTTTAATCATTATTTTTCTATCCGATTTTCTAGATATTCTCATTCGTCGTCCATTGTGCAATTCGTGATATCTAAATTTTTCATACTTATTTCATGACAAAAAGCAACAGAATAAATCAACATTTTTTATGACAGTTGTGGCAGTCCTGGATCGAAAGACCATGACAGATGGCGGGAGTTTAGCGGCAGGTGAAACACGTCATTATTCATTAAATATTTGTTTTTCGGCGGGAACGATTATTTCACAGCTGCTACGCCATATTTGAAAACTCATAGTGGATACTGCCTTCCTTTTATGGAAATGTATAAACTTTATTATTAATTCGATCACTCGTTTTCGATGTCAATTATTGTCAATTAATAATTCATACTTTCCTCCAAAAATTGCATTATTTACATGACGATACTATTAAATTGGATTTTTTTTTTTTAATAGAAAATTTGAATAATTACTTGCCGTTTTTTGACATTCTGACGTGCTCAAGTTTTGTAAATGGTG
>NC_061824.1:20040785-20043285 GCF_019202785.1 Penaeus chinensis
TAGCAACGGAGGGGAGTGTTGGTGGGTGTGAGGGGGTTTGGGTTTGCGTCCATCCAGGTGTAGGGATGGGTAGGCCTAACTTGTCTCTGTTTATCTTGACGTTATCTAGGGATGGGTTTATTAATATAGGCTCGGCGAAGGTGGCGTTTCAATTTGTCATTCGCGTCCCAGCCGTCAGGGAATTTATGGCCGTGAACTATTGGTTCTTCTTCCTGACAGACGGACTCTTGTTCAAATAATGGTTAAGAGAAGTAAAGTTAATCGAAGATATGTAGCTTATCTTATATAACACTGATCTTATAGGATACTGACTCTTGTGCAAAATACTGAAATTAATCACACTAACAGATCTGCACTAAATCGGCATGCTGGTATGTATACCTTTAGCCCGTACAACCAAAGATTTTAAAAAATGAGCCAGTCCCCATCACTAAAAATGTAATGTCAGGAACTCTTAGAAGGAACTACTTAGATGAAAAGGAGAGAAAACAAAAACAACAACAACAAAAAAAGCTGACTTTCGACAACTGAGGAAAAAGTTGCTCCCAGAGAACGGACTTCAGTCGAGACCTCATCACGCACGTGTTGTTTCACAGAGTATGTATCCGATCTGAGTTGTTTTTTTACAGCTGATCACATCCGTTCAGGTTGCCAAGCTTATACTACTTATTGATCAGAAAAGAAAGGAAGAATACCCAAGACCATCCGACACACCCAACGCCAGCCATTCCTCGCGAAGAAGGCGGCCTCCCTCCTTCCCTCCTCCTTCGCTGAGACCCCCGCCCGGTAAGCCACCTCGCCTCCTCACAGCTTTCTCGTCCTTCTGACCCGCGCGTTTCTCGAGCGAGATAATTATGCAAATTAAGCAGCTCTTTGGAATGCTGCTCGCTACGCTTTTCCATTCGTCATCTTCGCGGTTTTTATTATACCACTTCAGATAAAGCTTCGCCCGACAAGAGGCTCCATATAGACGACTCATTAGCCTGGAATAAGCTATAGGTTTTTATTACGTAATAAACTAGCCCGCTTTATCTCACGTGCCGAGGAAGGTCGTCCTTTAAGAGAGCCTTCGATAGAAGAACCTTAATGAAAAATTGGATTTATATCTCTTCGAGAAGCCGAATTAAATCGGATTGATTGGCTGGTTTGGGGACGAGCCTCGCTGACCTCTGCCGGACGGAGGGGGGCGGAGAGGAGGAGAGAGGAAGGGGGGATGAAGGATGGGGAGGAAAAGGGCAGATGACTGTTTGGACGGACTCAACGCATAATTTTTTTTTTTTTTTTTTGTCTGTAATTATGCATTTTCATGCACACGTGAACACACATCCAGACACACACACACCTAGATACGTACGTAAGTGTCTTTTAGTATATGTCTATGAGTGTGCTCATCGACGTGAGAAAAACTAGAACATCTTTTCTTTTCTCTCAAATCTGCCTTCCATCACTCCCTGTACTTATCCCATTCAAGAGTGTGAGTCACGACAAACCTTAGTAATGAGCGTTTAAAAGCTGTTTTTATAGCTAAATCCAGGTCATAGAATAGTGAAGCGCTCCCCCTCTCCCTTCCTCCGTTTTTCCATGCGCTGACTATGGTCTCAGACACTTAAAAGCTCCTTACACTCATGGATTTGTCGTTAATCAATTAAGGCAGGTACTTTATGATAGAATAATTAAAGCTTTGTGCTTCCGAAAAGTTTTAAAAGAACGACTTGTACACATGCACCATTTAAATCCAGGTTACGCTGAAGATAATTGTTTCGATCCAGGACGGCCCACCAAGAGGCATAAGCTGGGCGGGGTCGCTACGAGTTTATAATGATTTCTGCAGTAAAAAGAATAATTATTCTCTAAGGAACAACCATTATGCTCCTTATAACGATGACTTTATTATGTCATTACTTGTCTCGCAGACCCCACACCACGACCCGGCACAAGGATCTTTTTAGTGAAATAGTGTTCGTCTACCTTTAGCACAGGCGAGCTACTTGTGATGCGTGTTACCTGTGCGGTTTGCAATCAGAGTTACTGTCAAAGGCACTGTTCACACTTCATACACTATCGTTACTTCTGTACTGTTATTATTATTGTAACTGTAGCAGTAGTGTATCTTTATTATTAGCATCATCATCACCACCACCATCATCATCATCATCATCATCATCATCATCATCATCATCATCATCATCATCATCATCATCATCATCATCATCATCATCATTATCAATATTTTTTTTGTTCTTCTTCTTCTTATCATTATTATTATTATTATCATTATTATTATTATTATTATTATTATTATTATCATTATCATTATTATTATTTTTATTATTATTGTTATTATCATTATTATCATTATTATTATTATTTGTATTATTATTAATATTATTATCATTATTATTATTATCGTTATTATTATCATTATGATTATCATTATAATTATTATCATCATCATCATCTTTTTTATCATCATTATTACCGAACCAAAATGTTATAGCAT
>NC_061824.1:20075785-20078285 GCF_019202785.1 Penaeus chinensis
GTCAAGAGGATCCACAACTCCTGTTATCTCCTATGACCTTATGTTTTGACTTCCGATTCAACAATTTTGATCGTCACGTTCCTTTAGTTTGGCTGGGTGGGGCCAGGGTAAGTGAGAAAGTTTTCGAGCTACGCACAGTAATATAATGACAATGGCAGAGGAAATTAAGCTGTTCTTAGTGTGCTATCTCCCATTAAAGCTTTCCGCTTGTTGTGACTGATGCCGAGTTTCAGGGAGGTCCGGAATTACCTTGCTATTTCGGAGACCTTTTTTAATGCAGCTCTAAGAACAATGCGTCTCTCTTCCTGGGAATGTGAGCGTCAGGGATGCCCCGAGCGTGAGTGTTCCCGGGTGATGGGAAGAGCGATAAGCGTGTGGGGTCTTCACGCTAGAAGTAAAAGTTCGCCAACATAATTTCGTTTCGACAGTTTTGTCTTTGCCTGTTTTCCCGGGTGCCTCGAGGTGGCGCAAGATTCTAATCTTGAATGATGCTTCAGCCTTCGTCCTATTTTTTTCTTTGGTAGGAAATGGTTCTGTGAGCCGAGCCATAGAGCAAAAGGAATGTAATTTTCAACGGCCTTTGCGCGCGCCCTTCGCCCTGCCCCTTCCCAGGCGCCAACAAAGGGAACCAATCGCAGGGCAAGAGTCATGCGACACCGTTGCCGACAACACGTGCGCGAAGTTGAAGGGCAGGTCATGTGTGGATGTTTTTCTCCCCCTTCCTCGACGGGTGTTCGGCATACCCTTGCCTTCCCACATTACCCTTCGGGAGGTAAAGTAGGGTAATGGATGTATAATGGATGGAGCTACTTAGGGTAACCCATTGTTGACGCCCTCTCTCGGTAGCGCTTGCCATTACGCGGTCTTAACCTGTGTCTTGCGGTTCTTCTGCTTTGGCGAGGTTAAGTAAAAGAAACACTTTAGATATCATTCGTCTAAAGAATATATATATTTTTTTTTCAAGAAACTTCTTCGGTTTATCCATTTATTAGGATGACCATCCTTTCGTTCGCGTTCAGTTTGTCTAATGATATCGGTCGTTAGAATAATCCGCATGCGAAACAAACAAATTGATTTGAAAAATCTATGCATTACTCACATAATATAATTCATTTTACCAGTTCATATAAGCCTGTAAGAAATAGATCAACGTGTTCTTTAATTTTCCTGCGTGGAGTTTCCATATATTCACACAAAAAACGAAAAACGCAAATTATCCGAAATTAAATGACCTTTAGAAACAGACAAAAATCTTTTGAACGCAAAATTGCTTTCACCTGCAGGCAATGAATCAGCCGTTTTTGCCCCCTTTCCTGTGGTTAAGAGGCCCTCTACAGCGCCCAGAGAGTCTTCATAACACCCAAGACTCACCTCTGGCCGCCACACACAGCCTCAGCCAGCGAATTCTTGCCCCGAAAAAGGCCTTCTTCATCTTGTTAACGTCTAGATTTCTCCCTCCTTCCCCCTTTTCTCCATCCACCTTCATTCTTCCGAGTAATCTCATAATGATAATTCACCTCCCTCGCTGGAGTCTCTTAAATCATCATTATTCACTAACCAGATTTTGGGGTTGAGTGTTCTCGTGAGATTTATTGTTTTATTTTTCCCCGGCCTAATTATTTCGCTCGCAAGATGGGTTATTTTGAAGTTAGTTGAGGCATTTGCAGTCGTGTCTTCGTCGAGATTAACATAAACGTAAGCATATTTCTTTTGGAGATTTTAATTACATCGCATTAGTATCTTTACTACTATTATTACTATCATTGCTAATATTAACGGGCCTAAAATTGAAGTCAGTGTTTCATCTCATAATGATATAAGATTATGTTACATGTCAAAATCACCTTCACCCGATTAATTACCTTTGCGTTTACACTTGTTTTCGCTCTCCAAATAATAGTAATCCTCGTGTTTACGTATAGAGCATCTCTTAACGACATGACTGGCTCTCGTGTGCGTGTCTGAAGCTCCGCCCCTTACACTGTCGGTGTGCCAGTGTCTTTAATATTAGTTGGAGCCGATTCCCAATGCAAATACGTTTACTAATGCTCTTCTTGAGTGCATAAATTCTCTTCAAGAGAGCAGGTTGTTAAAAAAAAAACAACGACAAAGAAAAAAGAAAATGGGCACATATTTGAATGTGCTAAACAGAGAAACTTAACATACTCACACTTTTTATAGCAATTGATAATTCACCTGTCTCCTTCTTTACGTAAGTAAAATTGACCCAGCAGCATTAACCTCATTACGGACATCGCCGAATAAGACAAAGCCACACCATAAACATAGTCCTCCTACCATATTAATGATACCTAAAGTCGGGTCGCATTAAGGAGAACTTTAATAGCGCCCTTATCCCAACGAGCTGCTTAAAGTCCATGATGGAGTGACAGAGGGCGCCGCCTCGGGAGTGTTTGCGAAAAGGAGAAGCGTCCTCGGGTAACAGAAGCGTTTGAGCGAGGAGAATAAACAGCAGTGTGACCTTACAGATCCGCCAGAG
>NC_061824.1:20098285-20103285 GCF_019202785.1 Penaeus chinensis
AAGGAGGCGAAAGATAAACCCAAAAGTCGAAATCTCAACATACCAAAATGACAGTAAATGTTTCAAGTATTTTTTCTTCTCCCTCTCCTGCCGCGGAAGGTATTTCCAAGCAGCTAATTTTCAGGCTTAACGCAAAACCCCTTTTCATTTCCGACCATAATGCCAAAAACTACTCGAAAAAAATAATTAAACGGTTTCATGTTATAAGTGGATGTTGCGGTTAACCTAATAACCTAATTAAGTTCTTTGCATTACCGAAAATGTAATTGGCAAGAAAAAAGGAAAAAAAGAGAACAGATTTTCCTTCCTGTCGACGAAGTTAGAAGTTCATGAAGCTGGGAAATAGAATGAGAGGCTCGGAGGTCATGTACACTCATGTCAGGTGATCCCAGAGGATTAGTGAGGAAGATGTCTAGGAATTCCGCTTCTGCCACTCCCGCTCCTCGCTGCCTGTCTGTCTGTCTGTCTGTCTGGCTCGCTTTCTGTCTTTCTGTGCCTCTGTCGTCTGTGTGGTTTTCTATTTGTCTGTCTGTCTTTCTTTCTTCTCCCTCCCTCTCTCTCTCTCTCTCTCTCTCTCTCTCTCTCTCTCTCTCTCTCTCTCTCTCTCTCTCTCTCTCTCTCTCTCTCTCTCTCTCTCTCTCTCTCTCTCTTTCGTAGTCATTATATTTGTCTCTTGTCACTGTCTCATGAACACTGCAAACTGGACTCATGCATCTAATGTTGTATGATTTTGTTCTTTTGCTTTTATCATCACAATATCTCCCTTCTTTGGTCCAAGGCAACTTCGGATCTCCCTTGCATTTTGCAATTGCTCGAATACCTCAGCAGGCAGGATGTTCCGACTGTGGTTAGTGACCACTCTCTATTTTTTTTCATTCCTTGTTCAAATTGTGTTGTCTGTCCCCGTCCTGACGCCACGTCTTTCCCACACGTGTTCAGAGGTGTGAACAATCTCATAAGGTACAGCATCCTTTGTGCTGGAACAGGTTGGGAACGACTGTCGTGGGAAGTTCTGCGGCGTGGGGTCCGAGGGGGATCCGAGGCGTCGTCGTCTGGTCGTTCGGTTTGGAGAGGGAGAGGTCGTTGCTGCGTGTTTTCTTTTTTTTTAGATTTTATTTTGGATATTTTTTTTGTGTGTCGTTCGGTGGTTGTCGGTAGCGTGATATTTTGTATGTTGAATGCGGGAGGGGGGGGGGGGGCTTCCTCTACTGCTTTCTCTTTTCTTGCAGCCTTGGATGAATCTCTCTCTCTCTCTCTCTCTCTCTCTCTCTCTCTCTCTCTCTCTCTCTCTCTCTCTCTCTCTCTCTCTCTCTCTCTCCCTCTCCCTCTCTCTCTCTCTCTCCCTCTCTCTCTTCCTCCCTCCCTCCCTCCCTCCCTCCCTCCCTCCCTCCCTCCCTCCCTCCCTCCCTCCCTCCCTCCCTCCCTCTCTCTCTCTCTCTCTCACTCTTCTCCCTCTCTCTCTTCCCTCTCCCTCTCTCTCGTTGTTTTTCTCCTACTCCCTCACTCGTTCCTGCTTCACTGTCTTCTCTTGTTCTTTATCTACAAATATTTCTCCCCTTTCCCCCTCACCGTCTACTTCCTCGGCATTAAACTTACAAACGCGTAGCGTCTTTACCGTCTTCCATGCCCAGACCTTTATTGAGTAAGAAATATGATACAAAGCCAACACAAAGGAAACAATTACAGCCCGTGCTAAAAAATAAATAACAGATTAATAACCCATGTTTTTCTAAGTTGCGCAATAACTTAAGATCCATTTTCTCACAAAAGGAAGGAGTTAACAACGGGTTTTACAAGGTCCTGGCTTCCATTACGCTGCTTTTACTGCTGCCTTGCCACTGCACAGCGTAACAGCTTTACTTTTGTCTCCCCTTCAAGTGCGTATCATTATCCCCGTTACCGATATATGGCCAATTTGTGAAACAACGAGGAGGGTTGATCGCTGTCGGTCTTTTAAAGCAATCTGTATTAATGTTGGCTGTTTATTTTAGTGTGCGTGCAGTATATTCGTTTGTTTGAATGTTGAAGGCTGGCGTTGATATGAGGAGTGAAATGATCTTTATTGGAAGGATACATTGAGTTTTTATTGCTATGATTTTTTAGTTGATTTTATTTAGTTTTATGTTTTTAATTCACTTTGTGAGCTATTCATGTGTCTTTATATCTGATAGGCGAATGCAAATTTCGAATAAATGAATAAAACGTAGACTGGAAGCATAGTAAAACCCCACATTAGACTTGTGGATTACGAAAATCTTGTAAGATAGCAGTATGTAATGCTATTTAACAATGTTTGTCACTCATATGAGCTGCCAAGGAGTTTTAACCAATAGCTCATGAATTTTCCGTGAATGGAAAGGCTGGTGCCACTTGCTTCTTGTGGAGAGAGGAGTGGCTAGGGTAATGATCCGCCTTGCATCATTTTCTTAGGTAGATTTTTAATTTTGGTCACATGCTTGTGTTGTTGTGTTTACATACCTTCCAAGTACATTATCTACTTTTAATCTATATTTTGCAACACTGGTGTCTGTTCTAACGCATTATATTCTCCCTTGCATAGGAGGCACACCGGTGATCAAGGAGCACCCGAGCAACGTGGTGGCGCGGCGCAACGACCCCGCCACCCTCAACTGCGCCGCCTCCGGGGCCACTCGCATCCGCTGGTACCGCGACGGCGAGGAGGTGACGACGGCGGCGGAGGACCCGCGCTCCCACCGCGTCCTTCTGCCCTCAGGCTCGCTCTTCTTCCTGCGCGTGGCCACCTCCAAGAGAGACAGCGACGCCGGAACCTACTGGTGCGTGGCCTCCAACAGCCACGGCGCCACGCGCTCCCTCAACGCCACCCTCACCGTGGCCACGCTCGCCTACGACTTCCAGAGCCAGGCCGACCCCGTGGTGAGGGCGCGCGTCGGGGACTCTCTCGCCCTGCCGTGCCGCCCGCCCAAGGGCTCTCCGCCCCCCGAAGTCACCTGGCTCAGGGACTCCCACGAGGTCAGCAACTCCAGCCGGATCTCCGTCACACAAGCGGGCGATCTTGTCATCAGTCAGGCCGTCGAGGAGGACTCGGCCTCCTACGTGTGTCGCGCCCGCAACGCCGCGGGCGCCCGGGAGTCCACGCCCACCAAGCTCACCATCATGAGTAAGTTTCCTTCCCGTTCCCTGAGATCCATTGTTTACCTGTGAAATATTAAATGCCCCCTAAAGCCTTCGTCCTCAGCTCTAACGCAGTTCTCTTCCCCGCAGCGCCGCCCTGGTTCGAGGAGCGTCCGGCGAACGTGACCGTCGCGTCGGGCGTGGTGGTGGAGCTGGCGTGCCGCGCCCGAGGCTCGCCCACGCCCACGGTCACCTGGCGGCGTCTCGACGGCAAGATGCCGCTCGGCCGCGCTATGATCGAGGACCAACGGCTGGTGCTGGACCACGTGGCGGCCGCCGACTCCGGCGTGTACGTGTGCGAGGTGGAGAGTGAGGCAGGGATCGCCGCGGCCAGGGCCACTCTCACCGTGATCGACGCCCCCGAGTTCGCTCAGCGGCCGCAGGACATTCAGGTGGTGGCTGGCCAGAGCGCCAGGCTCTCGTGCAAGGTCGAGGGCGACCCCAAGCCTCTCCTGCTGTGGCGGCTTCCCACCCAAGACAGGACTGCCCTGCTCGCCGCGGGACAGAACAGCGGCCACGCCTCCGTCGCCGAGGAAGGCCAGACTCTTCTGCTCGGTGACGTCAGCACGCACGACAGCGGAGCCTACTACTGCTGGGGCGTCAGCAGCGGCGGTGGCGTCAGCGCTCGCTCTGAGGTGGTGGTCGTGGCCGCGTATCCCCCTCCTGTGATCGGCGTAGGACCCCAGGATCTCATGGTGTCCCCCGGGGGCACAGCCACCTTCCCTTGCGAGGCCGTGAGTGAGGCCGCCTCGCCCTCCATCTCGTGGAAGTACCGCCCGGCCGCCCATCTCCCCGCCCGAGAGCTCAGCGAGGGCGGCAACGGCGGCCGAGTGTCCCTCCCGGCCAACGGCGCCCTCATCCTAAAAGACGTCCGGGCCGACGACGCCGGCATCTACAGCTGCCGCATCAGCGCGGACACCGGCAGAGTGGAGCAAGCGGCAGTCCTGCGGGTGGAGGACGGCACCCAAGACGCGGCGCCGTTCCTGCTGCCGGCGCCGCCGTCTAAGCCGCGCCTCATGGCCGTCAACCAGACCGCTGTGCACCTGAGCTGGCTGCCCAACTCCCAGATGGGCGGAGGTTCCGACCAGACGTACACGGTGGAGTTCTGGCGCCAGGGCTGGGAGGAGTGGCGGGTGGCGGACGCCCTCATCTCGCAGGAGTCGTGTGTGGTGGGCGGGCTGACGCCTGGCCACACCTACACCTTCCTGGTCCGTGCCGTCGACTCGCGAGGGGCGTCGTTCCCGAGTCCCTGGTCCGACCCGGTCACGACCCGCTCTCCCCGCGACCCGAGTCTCACGGAGGACGAGGTCCGTCACGTCCGCCGCCGCCTCTCGCGCCCCGCCGTCACTCTCACCGACGCCACAGTCACCGCCCCCGACAGCGTCCTTCTCGGCTGGGAGTTCCTCGCGCTGGCGGACGAGGCCGTCGAGGGCGTGCTCGTGTACGCTGTCAGCGATTCGGGCGCCGTGCAGGTGGCTACCGTGCTTGGCACGTCGTCGTCCTCACACCTCATGCACGAACTTCATCCCAACTCCCGATACACCTTCTTCGTCGTCCCCTTCTGGCACAGCGTCGAGGGCACGCCATCCAACTCCATGTCGCTGCGGACTCCACAAGATGGTGAGTAACATTTGTTCTTGACTCTTTTTTGTTTTAACCACATGGAAGTTAAAATCAGTCTATATAGTTTCTCGTGCTTTCTGCGTCAGCTATTTCTAAATTATTTCCTGTCTTATTCCACAGTTCCACTGGTGGCTCCTAAGGACGTGCGCGTGAAGACCCGCGAGGAAGGAACTGTACTTATCACTTGGTCGACTCTGACGCCCGAGGAAGCTCGAGGCGAAGTC
>NC_061824.1:20138285-20143285 GCF_019202785.1 Penaeus chinensis
GTGTGTTTGTGTGTGTGTGTGTGTACTATTATTAACATCATCATTGTTATTATTGTTCCTGTTCCAATTATCCTTACCATCATCCACCATCCTTCTATTGTTACTTCGTTGCAGGAGCCGTGTTTGCAGTGCTTTTGTTTTTCATCCCAGCACTGACTTCAGCCTTAAAGGATGGACGTAAGATTTTTATAAAGTTGGATTTTAGGAGATTAATGATTGGATTAATTATATTTATGGAGAATATCATGCGGAATGGGATAATGAATACGATGACAATGATAATTCTAATGATCATTTCAATAATGATAATGATAATCATGATGGCAATGACGATGGTACCAATAATGATAATAAAAAGATAATGGTAACTATGGTAACAATAGTAACACAATAATATTAACACCAGTAACAACTGCACACAGAACTCTATTCATTTATTTTCCAGATGATATAAGCTCCTCTACTTCAACGATGATCCGGTTTAACCCTGTTTTTCATTTGTAAGTACATATTCTACCAAGACAGTATGAATATTACTGTGGGTGTAGGCAAGCATGTACGCTCGCATACATACACACACAAACACTCACACTCACACACTCACACACACACACACACACACACACACACACACACACACACACACACACACACACACACACACACACACACACACACACACACACACACACACACACACGCACACATGGATAAATATATAGTCAAATCACATTCATGTTGGGGTTATGTTCCTCATCGTTGGGTGAAATCCGCGTATGAGCTCGAGCGTAATAAATAAATAATATGGACCATTAATGAACATGATATATGTATGTATGCACATGTATTGTTATGGAATTGCATTACGGCTGAAGTTGATATTTTTTGGAGGATTTTTTTTTTTGGTAGAACACGCACGCGAACGCAAATACACACACAGAAAAAATCTAAGCACAAACGCACACATAACAAGTACAAGCACATATAATGAGATACATTAATGAAAATAAACTAAGCAACAACCACATACGAAAAAAAAAAATGTTGATGGTTATATATTAATGTATATCATTGAACACTGTCACCATTAAAATTATTTTTAATTTCTTGTATATATCTTACAGGAAAAAAAGGAAACGTCCAGCATTCCCTCGTATCCGGTACTATCAATAAACCCACAATAAATACAAATTTCTTGGTTTGATTGTTCGTCGAACATGAATCTACTTTGAATCATATATTAGAATAAAAAAAAAAACAATAAAAAAAAAAAAAAAACTGATTCAGATAGCCATATTTTTTGGCGAAAATTACCGACTGAAAAACATTTGTATCGCTAAATGTCCGCCGTCCACCACAAATTAAAATCCCGGTGACTTTCAAAAGTTCCACCTAACCCGAGCGCCACAAACCGACTCTCAAGCACACGGAGCGAATCTCGTCCCGCGGGGATTCTCTCACGTCTACTGGCAGGGGCTGATGTATGGCGACGCTGCATATCAAAGTGGCAGCCCACATGTGAAGCGTTTTCATGGATTTGTGGTAAAAAAAAAAAAAAAAAACTTGAAAAATGTCGGTGTTTTTTGCCGATGACATGGTTAAATGTACAGTATGACCATATCATCATACAATGTAAACATAGACTTGGTCTTACAAGAAATTGAACAAAAAGACATAATGAGAGACGGGAGGCAGAGTGTAGAGTGAGCTGGTGTCCGCCAATAAGTTCATTACATAACTTCTCAAAAAGAAAGAAAGAAAGAAAGAAAAGAGCATTCTCAGCTTCCACTGATATTTCTACAGTATTTTTGTCATTGTTTATAATGGCTTCCAGTCTTTTCCTCACAGCCATAACTATGCCACCACTTATCACTCAAACTTGAACAAGTTTACTATAGATTAGTATTCTCTGTGATGCATTCACTCGTTTTCTCATGGGATTTTCGGCGACCGATTGTGCACTAGTCCATTCCACAGAGAAAGGTGTTCTTAGGGCACAATAGGCTAAGTTGAAAAAGCGATAAAGAAAGACGACACCTCATCTAAGCAAATGTAAGCGTTGGTTCATTGTTTTCTCTCTCCCTACATTGCTTGTGTAGAAAGACTTTGTTTGAGAACCCATTCATCCTACATTTATAAAATCTAAAGGTGGTATGGTATTGTAATGCTATTCGGGTGTCGAAGAAGGCTGTCTGCCCAAGTTCAGAATTCTTGAGCACTTATCTGTTTAACAGGTCTTCCAGTAGCAAGAGAGTTTGTTCTTATTGTAGCACCGTGTGGTCATTTTTTCGCAGCATTTTGCCCTTTACATCTCATGCAATTACTACATCTACCATTGCGACAATTAATATTATTACTACTCCAGTCACTGTTACCAACAATACTTTTGCTAGTGTTAATATAAATGGTACTATCCAACTGAAGCAGGGTCAAGGGAAGTCCAATCAAGTCTGGTTGGGTTCTTTTGCCAAAACTTTCCATACTAACTCAGAAACTCTTGTCAGTGAAGCATGGTTCACATGAAAATCTCTGTGCTACTTACAGTCTCCAAATTTCTGGAGAATGTAAGAATAAGTGTAATAAGGCAATTGATCTAAGGAATTTGCAAGAATACAACCATTGTGCAAATGCAAACGTGTATTATCTTTAGTAAGTTCTAATAACTGTTCGTGATAATAATAGAAGGAAGAAAATAGACAACACAATAATCCTAAATATCATCAGACCCTAATTATGATTGCAATACTAAAATTTGATGTATGTAAAAAAAAAAAAAAAAAATCCTCTTGAATTACAGCAACCTTGTTTCAGTAGCTCACGTCAGTTCTTGGGTCCTTTGCAATCACAGTCTACTGCGTGGAGAGAGAAAAGAGAATAGATAAACATGTGAAATATAGATGGATAGCCAGCTTTTATTTTCATCTTATCAGTTTACTTTGTTTATAGTTTCATCATTTCGATTACTTTCCATTTATCTTCATTTACTAGACTGTTTTTTCTGTATTTCCCTTTAATATAAATAACAGCATATGTCTGCATAAACAAACAAAAGACCGAGACAATGGCCGAATGAAAAGTTAAAAGTGTACATCGCTAATTAGTCGTTTTTTCTCTTGTAAAAAAAAAAAAAAAAATAAAAACTGATTCAGATAGCCATATTTTTTGGCGAAAATTACCGACTGAAAAACATTTGTATCGCTAAATGTCCCGCCGTCCACCACAAATTAAAATCCCGGTGACTTTCAAAAGTTCCACCTAACCCGAGCGCCACAAACCGACTCTCAAGCACACGGAGCGAATCTCGTCCCGCGGGGATTCTCTCACGTCTTATTGGCAGGGGCTGATGTATGGCGACGCTGCATATCAAAGTGGCAGCCCACATGTGAAGCGTTTTCTTGGATTGTGGTAAAAAAAAAAAAAAAAAAACTTGAAAAATGTCGGTGTTTTTTGCCGATGACATGGTTAAATGTACAGTATGACCATATCATCATACAATGTAAACATAGACTTGGTCTTACAAGAAATTGAACAAAAAGACATAATGAGAGACGGGAGGCAGAGTGTAGAGTGAGCTGGTGTCCGCCAATAAGTTCATTACATAACTTCTCAAAAAGAAAGAAAGAAAGAAAGAAAAGAGCATTCTCAGCTTCCACTGATATTTCTACAGTATTTTTGTCATTGTTTATAATGGCTTCCAGTCTTTTCCTCACAGCCATAACTATGCCACCACTTATCACTCAAACTTGAACAAGTTTACTATAGATTAGTATTCTCTGTGATGCATTCACTCGTTTTCTCATGGGATTTTCGGCGACCGATTGTGCACTAGTCCATTCCACAGAGAAAGGTGTTCTTAGGGCACAATAGGCTAAGTTGAAAAAGCGATAAAGAAAGACGACACCTCATCTAAGCAAATGTAAGCGTTGGTTCATTGTTTTCTCTCTCCCTACATTGCTTGTGTAGAAAGACTTTGTTTGAGAACCCATTCATCCTACATTTATAAAATCTAAAGGTGGTATGGTATTGTAATGCTATTCGGGTGTCGAAGAAGGCTGTCTGCCCAAGTTCAGAATTCTTGAGCACTTATCTGTTTAACAGGTCTTCCAGTAGCAAGAGAGTTTGTTCTTATTGTAGCACCGTGTGGTCATTTTTTCGCAGCATTTTGCCCTTTACATCTCATGCAATTACTACATCTACCATTGCGACAATTAATATTATTACTACTCCAGTCACTGTTACCAACAATACTTTTGCTAGTGTTAATATAAATGGTACTATCCAACTGAAGCAGGGTCAAGGGAAGTCCAATCAAGTCTGGTTGGGTTCTTTTGCCAAAACTTTCCATACTAACTCAGAAACTCTTGTCAGTGAAGCATGGTTCACATGAAAATCTCTGTGCTACTTACAGTCTCCAAATTTCTGGAGAATGTAAGAATAAGTGTAATAAGGCAATTGATCTAAGGAATTTGCAAGAATACAACCATTGTGCAAATGCAAACGTGTATTATCTTTAGTAAGTTCTAATAACTGTTCGTGATAATAATAGAAGGAAGAAAATAGACAACACAATAATCCTAAATATCATCAGACCCTAATTATGATTGCAATACTAAAATTTGATGTATGTAAAAAAAAAAAAAAAAAATCCTCTTGAATTACAGCAACCTTGTTTCAGTAGCTCACGTCAGTTCTTGGGTCCTTTGCAATCACAGTCTACTGCGTGGAGAGAGAAAAGAGAATAGATAAACATGTGAAATATAGATGGATAGCCAGCTTTTATTTTCATCTTATCAGTTTACTTTGTTTATAGTTTCATCATTTCGATTACTTTCCATTTATCTTCATTTACTAGACTGTTTTTTCTGTATTTCCCTTTAATATAAATAACAGCATATGTCTGCATAAACAAACAAAAGACCGAGACAATGGCCGAATGAAAAGTTTAAAAGTGTACATCGCTAATTAGTCGTTTTTTCTCTTTGTAAAAAAAAAAAAAAAAA
>NC_061824.1:20158285-20160785 GCF_019202785.1 Penaeus chinensis
TTTTTATTCCCGAATTATCTGTGCATGATGGTGGTTTTACGAACTGGGATGTGAACGAGCTTTACTTCTTTTATCTTAGTTGTTGATGTTTTCTTTCTTTTTTTCTTTTTTATTCCAATGTTCTGTTTATTTTCATTATTTTGTTGTTCTGCCTCATCTTTCAATCCTTCATTTCCCTCGGAATCCCCATTCCTCTTTATTTTTCTTTTCGAATTATATAATTTTTATTTACATTCCTTCTATCTGGCTTTCTTCCATGAAGAGAAAATATTTTGCACCTTATATTGTAGATATCAAAAGCCCAGTGCACTTGGGAGGAACCCCGATACTTTGTACCGATAGTTCAAGAGTATTACAGCACAAGCAGACACACACAAACCCAGGAGAGAATTCGCCACCTTTATTCATCTCCTCGAGCAGACCATTTCCAGTCACCGAAACCTTTTTACTCATGCCCAATCTCTTCATACCCTCCATACCCTCCCTATTGAGTGGAGGAAATTAGGCACCGACTGCAAATCGCCCTCCTGCTGAGATTAGAATTATTATGCTATATAGACACAGTTTATCACTTCTGCCACTCGCGTTACAGACACCACGTGATAAATTTTATCAGCGGGATACCATAAAACGACACCATTAATTGACAGGTCAATAACCGATACAGACCTTCTAAGACTCCCTCGCCAGGTGGCCTTTCTGACATTAATATCATGTGTTCTCGTGTTTCAATTGCCTGGTCCTTTGCTTCTGTTGTTTTGGTGGTTTCTTATTCTTATGTTGCATAGCTTCTCCATCAATCAATCTTGTTACAGGTACACTTGGTGTGTTCGTCCATTGCTTTTTATGTTATTATTATTTTTTTTATTGAATGAACAATATCACGTAAGGATCATTCTCATTGTCATTCTCTCTCTCTCTCTCTCTCTCTCTCTCTCTCTCTCTCTCTCTCTCTCTCTCTCTCTCTCTCTCTCTCTCTCTCTCTTTCTCTCTCTCTTTCTCTCTCTCTCTCTCTCTCTCTCTCTCTCTCTCTCTCTCTCTCTCTCTCTCTCTCTCTCTCTCTCTCTCTCTCTCTCTCTCTTATCCTCTTCTCCTTTCTTTCCCTCTCATTTCTTCTTTCTCTCTACAGGCGTGTGTGTGTCTACGTGCTTCCCTCTCCCTGAAACCTGCTCCCAGCTTAACCCCTCCTCCTTCGACACAAATACCGGCTAGAAAAACGTGACGCAACTACCGTTTTATCATTGTCAAGCGAAAGGTTTTTCGTCGGCACACATTAACCGCAGGTCTGGGCCCGCTATCACACGAAAATTTCACTCTTAAATTGGGTTTTGCAACACTACCCAATCTATTACAGAGACGTGCACTGACGGCACCGGTTTTATCAAGTCTCTTACGTGTGTATTAGTGGTATTTCATGCATCATTGAATATCCCCGTGGTTTAATGGCCATCTATTCTCACTCCCTCATGAAAGTATGTAAGTAAAAGAGACATTGGGGAGTATTATAATGAAATTTGTAATAAATTGGTGATATAACATTCTCAAAAAAAAAAAAAGAATGCGTGAGAGAAGGTGCATCTGGGTATCTTCCGCGTCTCTTATTCTTCTCTGGCTCACTGCAGGCAAGAACATAAGTAGGGAAACCTATATCACGAAAAGTACAGGCAAACATAATGAAGGCACTAATGAACTGCTATCGATGTATCAAGGGGAATATTATGCACGAGAGAAGCAGCATCTGGGCACCATTCTTCCCCACACCTGCCCCTCTCGCGCCCTCTGCAGGTAAGACACACACGCTGCGGTTAATTAGATAGAGTTAATTACCATCCACACGAGATAATACCTCCGGGCCACGCCTGCCCACCCACTCCGCTGAGGTCACGCCCTCCAGGTTCTTGGCCCGAGTCTCTACTTACTCGTTATTCGGGAATTTTCGGAATCATTATTACGTCTTCTTGAATTCTTCAGTACTTTTCAACTTTTAAACTCACCAAATTATGTACAGTAAAATTGTATCAACATGTTTTTTATGATGATAAATTGACGTTTTCAGTGTCAAATTTCCGTTCGGTTAAAACCATAAACGGAAGAATTCTTCCGTTGTGACAAGCTTCTCTTTTTTCCTCACTATGTATAACTTTATCATGGGCTTCCGGTAAGTTAAGATGGATTATAAATCATGCTTTCTTATCCTTTGATGTGAAATATTAATTTGTTATTTATGATATGCTATTTTTTTTGTGATTTGTGTTATAATATGTTATTACGTGTTTATGATAGTGTATGCTATATGTTATATTACGTAATTAATACTATTTCGTCGTTGAAGTTATGTTGGACTGAGTTGTGTTATATTTTGCTGAAATGTGTTCTTTACTCTTGTATTTGAGATAGATAGATAGATAGATAGATAGAGAGAGAGAGAGAGAGAGAGAGAGAGAGAGAGAGAGAGAGAGAGAAAGAGAAAGAGAGAAAGAGAGAGAGAGACAGACATACA
>NC_061824.1:20178285-20183285 GCF_019202785.1 Penaeus chinensis
TGATAATAACAATAATGACAATGATATTGATAATAATGATAATAACAATAATAATAGTAATAATGATAATAATAATAGTAGTAATAAAAGCAGTAATAACGATAATATTAATAATGATGATACTAATAGTAATAATAACAATGATAACAATAATAATGATAATAATAATAATAATAATAATAATAATAATCATTATTGTTGTGGTTATCACCATCATAATCAGTACCATAGTTTTATATATTGTTACTATTATTGTTATTATTATTATCATTATATTGTTGTTATTATTATTATTATTATCCTTATTATTAGTATTATTATCATTATTATTATTATTACTATTATTATTCTTATTATTATGATTATTATTATTATTATTACTATTATATATATTTTTTATCTTTATTATCTTCATTATCATTATTATGATCATTATTGTTATCATTATTACAATCATTATTATGATCATTATTGTTATCATTATTACAATCATTATTATGATCATTATTATCATTACTCTTATTATTGCTATTACTTTTATTAATATCATGATCATTATTATTATTATTAGCATTATTATTAGCATTATCATTAGTGTTATCATTATCATTATTATCTTCATTATGATGATGATAATTGATTACTATTATTATTTTTATTATCATAATTATTATTACCATTATAATCATTATCATTATTACTATTATTATTACCATCACTATTATTGATATTATTATTATTATAATTATTACTATTATTATTATTATTATTAGGAATATTATCATCATTACCATCCCCATCACCATCACGATCACCTTCACCATCACCATCACCATCATCATCATCGTCGTCATCCTTATTATCATTATTATTATTATCATTATTATTATTATTATTATTATTATTATCATTATTATTATTATTATTATTATTATTGTTATCATTATTATATTTATTATTATTATTATTATCAGTAGTAGTAGTACTATTACCATTATTATTATTATAATTATTACTATTATTATCATCACTGTTATTATTAGTATTTTATTATTATCGTTGTTTTTATTATCATTATTACTATCACTATCATTATTATAATTTTCATAATTAATATCCTTATTATTAGTAGTACCATTATCATTAGTAATAGTAGTAGTATTAGTCGTAGTTGTAATAGCAGTAGTAGCAATAGTAGTAGCACCATTAATGTCATGATAATAAGGAATAATCATAACATAAATAGTGGTAGTGATAATAGTCTTAGGAATAATTATAAGAATAGTAACACAAATAATCAAACAAATACGACTATTAATCACTAAAATACAATGTATCATGTATACTGTCTGTCATTTCACCCTCAATAGATTCACCTTCACTATCATATTCCATGTTATCGATATAAAATTTATAATACTCAAAAGCAACAGCATTTAGCTACGCTGACATTTAGTTGCTGGATGGAATCAGGGACCATTACTATAAATCGAAAGTGCTCAGACAATGCGGCCTCACTGAAACAAATGGAACCATTATCACTGAGAGGGGCAAGAGAGAAGGGAAAAAATGAGCGGAGGTGATCAGCATCAAAATTAATTTGATTAACAATATCTTATCCAGTTACGGAGGATATGATGCATGTATGTAACTACTTGAATATTCACCCAATAACTAAAAAGACTATATATCAGAAAATTTGAAGGGCTTCGATCATTTTATGATTCTGATACAAAAGTACATTATTTACATTGGTGATTCTTCAGTCTCTCTTGTAATAGCAATAAATACGAGCTTTTAGTTGTTTTAAATGATTTTCAGAATAGATCGAAGGCATTGTCAAAAATTCAATAACAGAGCAAGCCAACCTCATAAAGCACTCTCTAATAGTTTATATCCACTCAAATTTCTATCACTCTTGTTATCAAGTCATTAGCAATGTTAAAGCATATATATAGACCTTTACAGTATTTCATAAGCCCTCATTTCATCTGTGATATATTGTATTTACATTACACCATCATGACCATATGAAGTTTATTCATTATTCAGTGCATAAATGTTTCTGATTAGATAATGCAGAGGATTAATTAGAAGAAAAAAAAAAACGTGAATAATGAAAAAAAATAGTAATGGCAAACTATATCACCAATGATGATTATGACACAAGTAACAATGATAATAATAATGATAAAATTAATGGCTGTAATGATACTGATAACGATAACCTTGTCAATAGTGATAAAGATAATACGGAACAATATTAACATAACTAATGATATTAATACTAGTAGTAATACTAATAGTAGTAGTAACAGCAGCAGCAGCTGTAGTAGTAGTGGTGGTATTAGTAGTAGTAGTAGCAGTAATAAAGGTAGCACTAATAGTAATAGGTGGTGGTGATATTATCAACGAAATCATAAGGATAATTAGATAATAGGATAATAGTGAAGATGACAAACAACATTAATTATAATAATGATAACAGTGGCCAATATTACTGTTAACTGTATTGATAATAGAAACTGTAAATATGACAGTAAGATGATAATGGTATTACTCATAATGCCAATAATAATTCTATCGCTATGACGAATAAACAGAAATGGACAGATGCCAGAGTTTGTATACATTAGTAAAGATTTCTGCATAAAAGTAACCTTTTATATTTATAACTATATATTCTATCCACAAGGGACTATAGTCAGTAAAGTTCTACTACTTTTTCATGAATTATAAATAAATTCCATCGTTACAGTTGAAGAAGACAAAACAATGCCAGAGATGTGTGGGCGTGAGAAGAAGCTTCCTTGAACAAAATTAATATTCTTAAGACAAAAAAAAAAAAAAAAAAAAAAAATCTTCGTTTCTCGTCCTTCTGTTTGACTCACGTTTGTGTGAACAGCTTGAATTTTTTGTGTTTGTGGTGGAAGTCCAAAATGTTTGCACACATTTTTTGGTTTAGAGTTAAAGAAAGAAGAGTCCTCCGTGTTTATTTGTTCCTCCTGGACTGTGAATGGCAATGTTTATTTGTTGGTTTGAGGTTTTACTTGACGTGGAGAGGAAGCTCTTAACTGAAGTCATTTCTTTGGGTAGTTCTTGTTTGGCTACTTGAGGTCAGGTCAGGTCACAGTGTTTGTTATTTTATTATTATTTTTTTCTTGTCCTCTGTATGTGTTTCAGTTGTGGAGGATTTCATTTATAGCATGATTTTTAAAAAATGATAAGCTTCATTTGGCAAAAAAAGAAAATATTTTTAAGAATGGCCTATCGATATGCGAATGCCACTTTTTGATTATAAATGTTCTCTCAGTCTATCTCTCTACCAACCTATGTGCCCATATCCCTACCTATTTCTTTATCTATTTCTTTATCTGCGTATATATCACGAAAAAGGCTGCGCATGTTAAGCTGAATTTAACCCCATCTTATACACATGACGCAATCTGTCCAAGCCCCACATAGCAACAGGCACGACCCCCCTCCTCCCTCCATCTCTTCTTGCTTGCCAGCGTCATCTTCACAAACACGCTCCAGCCACCAGGAGTACTCCGCCAGCCACCCGGCCACTTGATAGGCGAAGGTCATCATTTTTGTATCGTCCGGGTACTCAGAAGCAATATTTGAGAGGTTCAAGTGCATGAAGAAAGTCAACAAGGACCACCCTATGCCTGTGCCCTTCTCATCCCGGTACGAAGCTTGAGTTACCGGGGTGTTGGGGCGGGGGTGGGGGTGGGGGAGGTGGGAGGCTTGTGTACTGACATCTGGACCGGGATCTTCCTCCACCCTCACTGTCCATCGCTCCTTCAGAAGGACGGAAGGTAAACATAACACGTTGACAGAGGACAGAATCTTGTAATTAAAGGGAACACTATTTACACAAGTCTGTCGATGATAGTTCCATTCAACAATGATTAATGGAGGGAACTTCCGTCATTTGCATGTTGATATATTCGAAACAAATACGAGTCTGAATAATGAATTAGGCATTCACCGAATCACAACTGCCTTTTCATAAGCAGCATGTACATCCTCTCTAAATTATAAAGACACCTTCTTAGATATGATGCATTAATGGTAATCTGTAGATGGTATAACAAATATATCAAGCAGGAAAAGTGGGGGAACCAGACTGACGCAAGTGTTTTTTGTCGACATGGAAACGGCTTTCGTTTTTACAAAGACGAGATTATTTTACTTCCCTAGCCGATTTCGTCGCTTGTACTTTAAAAACACACAGACACACACACACACACACACACACACACACACACACACACACACACACACACACACACACACACACACACTCACACACACACACATAGTCGAAATTTGAACACACTCACTAATTTGAATTAACACACACGTATCACCTTCACTCGTGATATCTATGCTGGGTTTCTCTGAGTTGTATACCCTAAATCAGGGGTTCCCAACCTGGGGGCCACGGGTACTTTCTGAGGGCCATGGAGCAATATGAAAATTTTGACGAATTAAACTGAATTTTATCTCACTTATAGTCATCATAAAAGACCGACAGTTCAGAATCGAACAGGTGTGATTAATGACCTCTATGTCTCTCGTGAGACGCAACTCAGCAATTCTGTTGCTGATGTTCCAGCAGCTGTCGCCAAGGGCTGAGATCCTTCACGCTGTTCCTAGTGTTCCTTTGAGACCTTGGTCATTGATTGACTAGGGAGAGGTACTGAACTAGGTTCCCGTTGTTTTTTTTTAGTAGCAGTGTCTATACTAGGCGGGCGGTCCTTGACCATTGATCAGGACGTGGTTCTTCTGCTCACCATCGCTTGGTTCAACCAGTGAATACACCTCTACTCTTTGCTTGAAATCCACATCCACCACCTGCATATAATTATATGTCACATATCAACTGGAATCTTTCCATAAAGTTATCTTGTCTTATAGCTATTGTTACCATTACACTATTCATAATTAACAATAACTGAAAGGATGGCAATCACCGAGCCCCAACCATGGCC
>NC_061824.1:20193285-20195785 GCF_019202785.1 Penaeus chinensis
AATAATAATGATAATAATAATAAAAAATAATAAAAATGATGATCACAATAATGATAATGATAATAATAATAATAATAATAATAATAATAATAACAATTATAATGATAATGAAAATAGTAATAATAATAATAAAAGTAATAATAATAATAATAATAATAATAATAATAATAATAATAATAATAATAATAATATTAATAAAAATAATAATAATAATAATGATAATGATAATGATAATGATGATGTTAATCATAATAATCATAATAATTATGATGATAATAATATGATAATAATAATGATAATAATAATAATGATAATAATAATGATGATGATGATAATAATGATAATAATAATAATAATAATAATAATAATAATGATAAAAAAAAAATAATAGTGTTGTCGACAACGACAACAAACAATAATAATGATAAAAATAATGATAATAATAATAATGGTGATGATAATAATAACAATTATAATGATAATAATAATGATAATAGTAATTGTAATAATAATTATACTAATAATGATAATGATAATAATAATAATGATAATAATAATAATAATAATAATAATAATAATAATAATGATAATGATAATGATAATGATAATGATAATGATAATGATAATAATAATAATAATAGCAAAGACAACAACAACAACAACAATAATGATAACAATGATAGTAATAACAGTAATAATTATAATAGTAACGATGAGGACAATAAAAATAACAATAATCATTATGATAATAATAATAATAACAACAATAATGATAATAACAATAATAATAATAATAATAATAATAATAATAATAATAATAATAATAATATAATAATAATAATAAAAATAATAACAATAATAATAATAATGAAAATGATGATGATAATAATAATAATAACAATAATAATAGTAATAATAATAATAATAGTAATAATAATAATAAAAATAATAATAATAATAATAATAATAATAATAATAATGATAATAATAATAATATAATAATAATAATAATAATAATAATAATAATAATAATAATAATAATAAAAATAAGAAGAAGAAGAAGAAGAAGAAAATAATAATAATAATGGTAATAATGATAATAATCACCATCGTAATAATATCAGTTATAATAACGAAAAGAAAATAATGATAATGATAATGATGAATATGATAATAATTATAACAGTGATAATGAAAAGGATATTATTGATAATAATATGATAATGACAATAATAATAATAATAATAATAATAATAATAATAATAGTATTAATGATCATTATTACATGAGGACGATAGTAATAATGATAATAACAATAGCAATAATGGTAATAACAGTAGTAATGAAAATAATAAAAGTAATGATAATGATATCAGGGAAAAAGTAATAACAATAATATTGAGGACAATGATAATAGGAATAATAATGAAATAACAATGATGCTCATAACGTTAGCACGTCAACCCTTCCTACTACTACTACTACTACTACTACTGCTGCTGCTACTACTACTACTACCATTACTACTACTACTTCTTCTACTACTATTAATAATAATACTATTACTACTACTGACACTTCTACTAGTGCTGCTACCATTTCTATTACTAGTAATACTAGTAAATAATAGCAGCAGTACTAATACTACTACTACTGATGGTACTGTTACCACTACTACCATCAAGTCTACTACCATTACCGCAGCTCTCACTAAAGAGAAAGAGAGAGAAGGAGAGATAGAGAGAATGAGAGAGAGAGAGAAAGGGAGAGAGAAGGAGAGATAGATAGAATGAGAGAGAGAGAGAAAGAGAGAGAGAGAAAGAGAAAGAAAGAGAGAGAGAGAGAGAGAGAGAGAGAGAGAGAGAGAGAGAGAGAGAGAGAGAGAGAGAGAGAGAAAGGGGGGGGGGGGTGCATGTGTGTGTCATTGTGAGTATGTATGTTTGAATTTTGACGTGAGTGTAAGAACCAATATTATTGGCATCATTATTACTCTCTAAGAAAATACAGCTCTCACACGAAACTGCTTTCCCGAAAGTTGTAAATTATCCAAAGTGAGCGAAGTAGTCCAAAAACTAACACGTTTTCAGGGCGAAAAATTGGCAAGTCAAAATCTTAATGAAATAATTTTTCACATGCATACGATCCTATCGTTTCCCAATGCTCTCTCTTTTCTTTCTTTCTGAACCTCTCTCTCCTTCCTTCTTTCTCTGTCTGTATGTCTGTCTGTCTGTCGGTCGGTCTGTCTGTCTGTCTGTCTCTCTCTCTTCATCTCTCTCTCTCTCTCTCGCTCTTTCTCTCTCTCTCTCTCTCTCTCTCTCTCTCTCTCTCTCTCTCTCTCTCTCTCTCTCTCTCTCTCTCTCTCTCTCTCCCTCTCTCCCTCTCTCCCTCTCTCCCTCTCCCTCTCTCCCTCTCTCCCTCCCTCCCTCCCTTCCCCCTCCCTCTCTCTCTCTCTCTCTCTCTCTCTCTCTCTCTCTCTCTCTCTCTCTCTCTCTCTCTCTCT
>NC_061824.1:20213285-20215785 GCF_019202785.1 Penaeus chinensis
ATATATATATATATATATACACTCATACCCATATACATATACACACACACATACATACACACACACAGACGTATATATGTATATATGTGTATATATGTATATATGTATGTACATATATATATATATATATATACACATATATATGTATATATATACATATCCATGTCTATATATATACACACATACATATATACAAACATATATATATATCTATTCACACACACACTCACACACACACACACACACGCACACACACACACACACATATATATGTATGAATAAATAAATATATATATATATATATATATATATATATATACTTGTCAATATATATACATATATATACATATATTTACACATGTATATATATATATGTATATGTATTTTTAAATATGTATACATATATATTTACATATATATACATATATATGTATATCTATCTTTATATATATATATGTACATATTTATATGTGTGTGTATATGTATATATATGCACACAAACACACACACACACACACACACACACTCAATCTCACGCACACATTCATACATGCGTGCACGCACACATACTCACATATTATATGTGCATATATATTTTGTTTTTGTGTTCTGTTTTTACTTTTTTGTTGTGTGTTTTTCTTTTAATTACATTTCTTTACTTTTACTTACATTTACTTATTTATTATATCTCCAATTTCATTAATTTCTAATACATCTACAATCACTACGAATCATAATGACCGAACGGCCTTAACTGGTCATTGTCGCTTGGGGAAGGTCGTGACCTGGGAGCCCTCGAGGGCGGCGACCAGATGGCCGCCCATCCTGGCCACGTCGTAGATCACACTTCGCGGGTTGCGGCCCAGGGCCATGTCGAAGGCGAAGGCGACCGCCCATCTGCCGCAGCTGGTCGTGCCCGTCTGCTTCTGCACACACTCGAAGCGTTGCCGTACAGGAAGTCCAGCTGCCACAGCAGCGCCTTCGTCGACGGAGACACGTCATCGCACACGGAGTCATTCATCTCGACCTCCCGAGGGCTGCTGGCGAAGATGTTGGAGAGCGGTAGCCGTGCATGTCGGAGAGATTCATGACGGTGTCTCTGTTGGCGATCTGAATGAAGTGAGGCGCCTTCGGGTAGCTGAGCGTTTTCAGGAACATGATTGCCCCACTGGCGCACAGGCAGCCCAGCCATGGAAACTGGTCTCTGGTGAGCGCTATGACGTCTCTGTCTCTGAGAAACAGATTTGAGGAACTGTGGGCGGGGGCGCTTGTGCTTGCTCTCAAGGAAGCCTTAGCCTTCTTCAGTTACACCTTCTCCTGCCGCTTTGCCAGGCGTTGCTAGGGCTTGGCTTCCTTCGCCTTCTCCTGCACGGCAACACCTTCGAAAGTCGCGCAAAGCTCCGCTTCTTTTTCTTTCTAGCGAGCTTCTGTTACTTTATTTGCTTCAGGCTCCCCTCTTGTAATTGCCTTGTGTCTTCTTTCCCGAGTTCTCTCTCTCTCTCTCTCTCTCTCTCTCTCTCTCTCTCTCTCTCTCTCTCTCTCTCTCTCTATCTATCTCTCGCGCACACACACACACACACACACACACACACACACACACACACACACATACATATATATATATATATATATATATATATATATATATATATTAATCTATCTCCTTCTCTCTCTCTCTCTCTCTCACATCCATAATAATTTTCTCGCCGTAACATAATTCATTCTTTCGTCATTTGTTCGAGTGCTTTTTGTCACATACTTCAGTTCATATTTATAAACCTTTGAGACTGCCGCTGCAGTTCCTGGTTGAAGCATATATATACACGTCAGTTCCAAAATAAAAATATGTTTAATCTTTAAGCATATAACTCATTCCCACGAGCATTTGCATTTCAACTCGTCCATAACAGCTTACATATCCGTGTGCATTGACACTTATATTGCAAAAAAAATAAGAGAAGGAGCAGGATATTGAGAATGAAATTGAATGATTTGCAGATATGGTTACTGTTATTTGAAGCAGCCCCTCTTCCATGCGAACTAAATCAGATAAACTTAACGAGATGTATGTATCGATAGTATCTCAGTTTGGTCCCTTTCCGTCTTCGTGTTCCATTTGATTCATTATTGCTAACAAGGTGAGTCATCAAATATATCTTAAAGTGTGTGTGTTTCTCTTCGCCCCTTATTCCCCTGGTTATTAATTGAACCATCGATTCAAAATTGACGTATCTATTTAGCATTCGAAACAGCATTTGTTAGGATTTACAACAAAGTTATCTTTCCTGTCAATCCCATCTGGGAACTCAGTGATGAACGTGCCTTCCCCAACATATCAACGTGAAGGCTTCCTCTTATTGAAAACAGAAAGAAAAGCCATAAATGAAGTCAGGCTGCGAATCACACAGCGCTAGGGAGCGGGTCACGGCCTCGCAGGTGATCTGTTTTGATAGCCTCGAGGCCCGCCACCAACCGGCCGACCTCAAGGCTCGCCCGGCCG
>NC_061824.1:20225785-20228285 GCF_019202785.1 Penaeus chinensis
ATCACTTTCCTTTTTTTTACAAATCATATCTGTAACCCGAATTTCTTTTCTAAAAATACAGTTTATCTGAGAATAGAAACAAAATTCAATTTCCAAGCCATTTTAAGCCGAAGGAAGTAACAAAAGATCTTCTCAGACTCAAAGATGTTCCAGACGCTTGTGATTCCCTTGATTGAGTGACACCTTCCGTGCGCGTCACTCGCCCCAAATCGGCATTAGATTTCTGACTTAATACATACATACATATATGTGTGTGTATGTGTGTGTGTGTGTGTGTGTGTGTGTGTGTGTGTGTGTGTGTGTGTGTGTGTATGTATATATATATATATATATATATATATATATATATATATATATATATATATGTATATATATATGTATATATATATGTATATATATATACTATATATATATATATATATATATATATATATATATATAAATATATATATGGATATGTGTGTATGTATTTATACATTTATAGATATATATGTGTATATATGAAAATATGTGCATATAATATGTATACATGCTGTGCACATCTTCTGTCTTCTTCGTGTAATCGTCATCATCATTATTATTTCCGTGCTATTCTCCCTTTTATCGATTCCGCTTTCATGCGCCCTTGAAGGAGGAACGAGATGAGCCTCCGCGACCTCCGGCTTTGTGCTGCGTGCGGCGAGGACGAGGAATCTCAGGCGAGGTAGCCTGTTGAGGCCGTTACTGCGGCAGGGCTGTCGATAGCGTGTTGTTTGATGTGGGACTTCAATGTCCGTTTTGGCATGTGAGGGAATGTAAAAATTGCCGTGAGGTTCTGTGTATGTATATCTTTTGTTTGTTTGTTTGTTTGTAATTGCTCTCTCTGGGTTTGGGTCTGGCTCTGGCTATCTCTTTTGCTGTCGCTCTTTCTCACTGTTTCTCTCTGTCTGTTTGTTTTTCTATATGCCTGTCTATTAATCTCGATCTATCTATCTTTCTCAAAACTTCCTATGTTTTCTTTTAATCACTGAAGTTATTTTTATTAATGCATTTCATCTCTTTGCTCTCCCACTCTCTCTCTCTCTCTCTCTCTCTCTCTCTCTCTCTCTCTCTCTCTCTCTCTCTCTCTCTCTCTCTCTCTCTCTGTCTCTCTCTACCTCTCTCTGTCTCTTACTCTTTCATCCCCCTTTCTCTATCTAACAATCTGACCCTCTACCCGTCTACCTCTCTCCAGTGTCCTTCCAAAGCAGAGCACATAACCCTAATCACGGGTTTCTCCCTTTCGCCCGCCACGCCGACGCGGTTTCTCCCTTTAGCCCGCCACGCCGACGCGGTTTCCGGCCGGCGTTCGGAGCCACGAGGATGACGAATCCATAATGAAGGGATCGCGAACACATGACGGACATCCCGCGTGCTTGCTTGCTTGCTGGCCTCCACGCGGAAAGAGGACCTGGATTCGTTCCCCTGCTTGCACGCCCTCGGTTTCCCCACCGCCCATCCACCTGCTCGTTCTTATGCCTTCGCGCCCACGAGTAGTTTCCCTGTAGACGTCTGGCCATCGATTCTTACGTTTTCACGTCCATGAGTAATCCTTGTCCAATCCGTTCTCGTGCTTGCGTACCCTACTGTCCACGACTACCCATCCGCCCGCGTGTCTCTGCTTTCACGCCCACCCCTTCCGTCCGGTCGCTCGTGTGCTCTCACGCCCACAGATCGTTCTACCGCCCGCCCCTGCGTGTGCTTGCAGCGGCATCTGGCGGACAGAGTCGACCTCGCCTCCCGCCTCCTCCGCTTGCCCTGCGTACGGTATTGTTGCCGTTGATCACGTTGCAATTATCACGGATCCTTTTAAGGGCTCTCCGGATGGCGGCTGTGCGGCGGGGGGGGGGGGGGGGGGGGGGCGTTTTGGGTATTTGTGGGGGTGAGGGGCGTGGGGGAGGGAGGGGAGGGGTGATTGGTTGGGGGAGAGAGACGCGCGGTTTTTTGTTTTTTTTTTTTCCCCAAGTCGCTTATTATCTATTTCTTTCTGTTCTGCTGTGCGTCGTTTATCCCTCTCTCCGTGTCTCTTTACTTCCCTCTCTGTCTCTCTCTCTCTCTCTCTCTCTCTCTCTCTCTCTCTCTCTCTCCCCCCCCCCCCAAAAAAAAAAAGAAGCAAACCACAAACACACAAAAAAAACATCCACCGCTTTTATTTAAAAAAAAAAAAAAAAAAAAAAAAAGGGAACAGAAGCGTGCGTCCGGAGTGCGTCGGACCGATCGCTTTCATGCATGATTATTGTTGATGAGACTGCTCGCTGTTGCAAAGGAGCGAGGGAGGTTATGGATCTCTGAGGGGGGAGGCCGGGTCAGGTGGGGGGGGGGGGAGAGCACGTGGTGAAACGGGAATTTTTTTTTCTTTCTTTTTTTTTGTTATTTTGGGTGAGTGTAAGTATACGTTCGCGTTTTTATGGATATCTGTTATCTATATAGCATCTAGCTATATATTTGTCTAACTGTATAACTACATGTATAGCAATATAAC
>NC_061824.1:20233285-20235785 GCF_019202785.1 Penaeus chinensis
CTTACCCCATACAACCTCCCCCTCCCCTAACACCTACCACCTCTCCCTACCCCTTCATCCCTCAACCCTATACCACCCCCTCTCTAGCCTTCCTCCAACACCTTCCCCACTCCACTCAGCCCTACACCCCCATCCCCAGCCCCTTCCCCACTCCACTCAGCCCTACACCCGCATCCCCAACACCTTCCCCTCTCCACCCAGCAATTCACCCCCACCCTTTTTCCCTCTTCTTGCACGCCCAACGCTCGCACAGGAAGCACGAGTGGGCGGGGCTTCCCTTCGTCAGCAGGTAACCACAAGTTTCGGGTTTGGTAAAGCCACCTGCAATTTTCGGAGCAGCTTCCCGTGGCGTCGCTCCCGGCTTGGATCGAATCTATCCGTCTGTTATTGCTTTTTATAACTCGCTTCTTTTTTTTAATTCATTCATAATTGCGTTTTATTACGTCTATATAATAAAGTGCTGTTTAATGTGACTTTAAGCGAAATTGCGTTAATTTTCTGGACAAAAGAGAAGCGTAAAGAAGCTGATGTGCGAGGTATGTCAAGGCTGAATGTGCAATGTTTGGTGTGTTGCAAAGAGTTGATGTCGTATGCATCGATTTTTCCCCTGTATGCGCGTGTTGCAGTGAAACTTACTTTTTGCGTCGTTTTTGCATTTTATATAGTTTTTAAAGGTTGGTGCTATCATTACGTACATAATACCTGCATATTTGTGCCTCTTCTTTCATTCAGTGTCCCATTTTGCTTACATTTGTAGTTACAAAGAAATATCTTTTACTTCATACATTGTATATATATATATATATATATATATGTATGTATATATATAAACAGATAGATATATAGATATGTGTATGTATATTCCACTGCAGGACATAGACCTCTCTCAATTCACTATTGAGAGTTTATATGGCAATGTCACCCTTGTCTGATTGGATGTCCTTCCTAATCAACCACTAACACTTGTCCCACGTCGGTGATTTCCACAACGACACCTGCGTTTTACTTCTCAAGGCGATATGTCGTTTTCTAGGGCTCGAGCCAGCAGTCAGGGCGCAGGTATTTTTACGACTACCACGACGGGGATTTGAACTCGGGACCCTGACGGTCTGAGTCCAGCGCTCTAACCACTGAACTATCGCGGCAGTCTATATATATAATATATATGTATATATAAACATATATACATTTAAAAAATAATCCCACTTTCAGAACTTCAAATTCTTTATAAGCCTACCGAAATCATCCAACCGCCATCTTGCCATCCCGCAGCCCCTCCCTACCCCTACCCCCTTCGTCTATTACCCCCCCCCCCCCTTCTTACTAATAGCACACAACTCCAAAATGATTTTAACGCTTGTCTACGTCACGTGATGAAAGGTAGCTCACCGCGCCTGCTGGTGAGAGTTTTTTTTTTTTTTTTCTTATGTCTTCTCTTCCTCTTCCTTTACTGAAGGTTCATATCATTGTTCTTTTTCGTCCTCTTCCTCCTCCTTATTTTCTTTGTCTACTTCAAGCCGTATTTTCGCTCTCGCTTTTCTTACATACCTTGATTTAAAAAAAAAAAAAAAAAAAAAAAAAAAAAAATAACATTATGACTTCCGTAAATATATTTTTCCGAAGCGAAAGATGAGAAACAAGAAACACCGGATTTCAGTTTTTCACGAAATGACCTTTCATTTCGTGACTTTCCGGAAGATTTCGAAAGAAGCTTCCACTTTCAGCCCAAAAGAAAAAAAAAATCGACTCACGATTACTATGAGAAAAATATCGTATATCGTCCAAGCGGGGAAAGGGGAGGGGAGGTAATAGAGGAGAAAGAGGAAGTATGGAGAAAGAGGAGGGCTTAGAAAGGAAGAGGGAGAGGGAGGGGGAGAGAGGAAGGAATTTGGAAGGTGGAGGGTGGAAAGGGGGAGGGCATAAGGAAAGGGGAGGGGGAGGAGGATTGGGGAGAGCGGGTGGAGAAGAAGGAGGAGAGGGGAGGGGTGAGAGAAGGTGGAGGAGTAAGGGAGAAGGAGTGAGAAAGAAAGGGCGAAGGGAGGAGGGGTTAGCCGAGAAGGAGGGAAGAAGATAAGGAGAGGGGGAAGGGGGCGAAGGAGAATGAGGAGGGAAGAAAAAAGGAGGGGGGTTAGGAGGAAGGAGGAGGAAAGAAGAAAGAGGGAAGGCCAGAGGAAGTAAAAGGGAAGAAGAGGTAGGGAAGAAGAGGAAGAGGGGCAAAGAAGATGGGGAGGGGGAAGAGATTGTAGAGAAGGAGGAGGGAAGAAGAAAGAGGTGGGGGGAGAGGGGAGAGAGAGGGACGAAGCAATCACACAACGCTACAATGAGGTTGATGAACCAGGTGTAACGGGGTGGGGGTGGGATGGGGGTGGCGTGGGGTGGGGTGGGATGCAGGAGGGGAGGAAAGGAGTCCCTCTCGCTGGATTTAATTTGTTTATGTTAATTAAGTCTGGTGTCAATTGTTATTTCTTTTTAACTTCTCCCTTTATGTCAAGAGTAGGCC
>NC_061824.1:20285785-20290785 GCF_019202785.1 Penaeus chinensis
TCGGGAGAGTCAGCTCGTGTGACAGTGCGCGGTGCACCACACAGGTCACGAACGAACGCCTCAAAGGAAAGACACTTTGCTGTAGACTCTGCTCGGGTGTGTTTGTGTAGGATATTGTGAGTGTTAACCTCTCTCGTGATCTCTTAGTGCAATTGCCGGAGAGTATGACTTAAGATCTGGAGAGGGAATATCGCAGAGAAAAGATTTCAAGAGGCTGGTTGCAATCGGTTACAATGAAGACTTTTCTACTGGTTTGCATCGTGGCCGTTGCAGTGGCCAGGCAAGGTAAGACACGGATAATGTTTTCAGAAAAGAAATGTTTTAAAAATGTACGAGTTTACTTAATACTGTGTTCTGATATTTAGAAATTGCGATATTGTACTCGTAAACAGGACAATATCAAAGACAAAGATTCAATTTATACACCTCATTACCACCCTGGAATGCTGCTAATATTGTGCTCCATATCAAAACTAAAACTTACAGATATATCATACATTGCTTACCTCTAGCGTAAAATATCCCGATAAAGTATAAGAAGTTTACGGAATACAAGATGATAATTCTCTCTTAATAACTCACGGGGAAATCTGCACCGTCGAAGCAGTGACAGAAGGTAATCTGCATATGATATGCTAATCATCTCGTGCCACTGGGCAGGTGAGGAAGGATGACTTAATAACACCAGGTGTCATCCAGGTGTAACGAGTATGTGTCATTCACGGCGAAGTGTGAAGGAGATAGGCCATTAAAGTTATTGCCTTTTCGCATACTGATAAAGATCAAGATACGCCCCATTTCGCTTCTGGTGATTAGGCTATGTGACGTTAGTTTGCAAAGAACACATTTGTAATTAATAAGTTATTAAGCATAATATTTGATTCACTCTAAGACATCTGAAATCCATGTGTCGCTCTTATTTTACGATAATAATTCGTTGTGTAATTCTAAAAGAAAAGAAGAAAAAAAAAACATTGTTTCAGCAGAATCAGCTTCTGTAAATCCATTGCTGCCAACCTTCCCAGCTGCGGTTAGCAATAAAACTACAAAAGCTCTCGGACAAAATACGATTTACATTGTTTACTCAATACACGAAGATTTATCACTCAAGAGGACACATAAAACAAGTGCGCTCTCATTTCGTTTGTGAAGATTACGTGCGTTTTCGTACCCAAACGCATTCTCGTTTTCCAATGTGAGCGAAACCTGAAACCCATATCTCAGGTATGCGATACGTCACGGGAGCATCTTTTTTTTATATTGTGGCTTTATTTTTTTCAATTTTATCGAGTGAACATCTAAGATGATTTCAGGATCTAGATATGGACACGTCTTGGATTTCGGATATTCGATGACGATTCTTTTGTGAAATTAAATAATTGTTAAATAGTTTGCATATCGATAAATTCCAACAAGAGTGCGAGTAAAGCATACCAGCATAAGCAATTCACCACAGTCATTGCATAAAAGACACATTCAATAATCTTGTATTACACGCTCAACAAGAAAACCTTCTCCAAGAGAAATTGAAACCATAGGTGGTCAGAAGGGCCTGAGGCTGAGACGCACAGCTGCGAGACGTCTTCAGCGGCGGCTTCGCTCTCCCTCTGTGGGCTGAGGCTGCGTCCAGTGGGGTGGAGGTATTTCCTAATGGCGTTCGGCGGAGGAAGTTGGGTCGGCGCGCGGGGGAGGATAACCGGTGGCGAGCGCGATGGGCACTGTAATTGGATGGGCTGCAACAGGTGTACAGGCGTAGAGGTGCGACTCATCCGAAAACAGATGGGCGACGGAATGCTCATGATGCATATGAGAAAGATATTAGCATTTCATATCGTGGGATGGGGTACTGCCGTAAACTGGTTGGGCTTGATGATAGTGCACAATATTTACTTAATATTACAATATAAATCTGTAAATGTATTCCACTTCCATAGATTGATGGTATTTCTGTATAATCGGTTTCTGTATATATATATAACGAGTTCCACTTCCTCTAACAGCAGGCCCACCGGTGATCAAGGAGCACCCGAGCAGCTTGGCGGCGCGGCGCAACGACCCCGCCACCCTCAACTGCGCCGCCTCCGGAGCCAGCCGCATCCGCTGGTACCGCGACGGCGAGGAGGTGACGACGGCGGCGGAGGACCCGCGCTCCCATCGCGTCCTTCTGCCCTCAGGCTCGCTCTTCTTCCTGCGCGTGGCCACCTCCAAGAGGGACAGCGACGCCGGAACCTACTGGTGCGTGGCCTCCAACAGCCACGGCGCCACGCGCTCCCACAACGCCACCCTCACCGTGGCCACGCTCGCCTACGACTTCCAGAGCCAGGCCGACCCCGTGGTGAGGGCGCGCGTCGGGGACTCTCTCGCCCTGCCGTGCCGCCCGCCCAAGGGCTCTCCGCCCCCCGAAGTCACCTGGCTCAGGGACTCCCACGAGGTCAGCAACTCCAGCCGGATCTCCGTCACACAAGCGGGCGATCTTGTCATCAGTCAGGCCGTCGAGGAGGACTCGGCCTCCTACGTGTGTCGCGCCCGCAACGCCGCAGGCGCCCGGGAGTCCACGCCCACCAAGCTCACCATCATGAGTAAGTTTCCTTCCCGTTCCCTGAGATCCATTGAATACCTGTGAGCCTATTAAATGCCCCCTAAAGCCTTCGTCCTCAGCTCTAACGCAGTTCTCTTCCCCGCAGCGCCGCCCTGGTTCGAGGAGCGTCCGGCGAACGTGACCGTCGCGTCGGGCGTGGTGGTGGAGCTGGCGTGCCGCGCCCGAGGCTCGCCCACGCCCACGGTCACCTGGCGGCGTCTCGACGGCAAGATGCCGCTCGGCCGCGCTGTGATCGAGGACCAACGGCTGGTGCTGGACCACGTGGCGGCCGCCGACTCCGGCGTGTACGTGTGCGAGGTGGAGAGCGAGGCAGGGATCGCCGCGGCCAGGGCCACTCTCACCGTGATCGACGCCCCCGAGTTCGCTCAGCGGCCGCAGGACATTCAGGTGGTGGCTGGCCAGAGCGCCAGGCTCTCGTGCAAGGTCGAGGGCGACCCCAAGCCTCTCCTGTTGTGGCGGCTTCCCACCCAAGACAGGACTGCCCTGCTCGCCGCGGGACAGAGCAGCGGCCACGCCTCCGTCGCCGACGAAGGCCAGACTCTCCTGCTCGATGACGTCACCACACTTGAAACCGGAACCTATTCCTGCTGGGGCGTCAGCAACGGCGGTGGCGTCAGTGCTCACTCGGAGGTGGTCGTTGTAAAGGCATATCCTCCACCTGTGGTAGGCATAGGACCACAGGACCTTAAAGTGTCTCCCGGCGTGAACGTCGTGTTCCCTTGCGAGGCAGTGAGTGAGGCAACCCAAGTGTCAATATCGTGGTGGCACCAGCCTGCAGACTCTCATCCTGTTCGGCATCTTTCTAAAGGCAGTAAAAGTGGAAGAATTTCTATTCTCGTTAACGGTGCACTTGTGATCAGGGACGTTCGCGTCAGTGATGCAGGAACTTATAGATGCCACATCAGTGCTAACACGGGTTCCATAAAGAGATCAGCAGTACTGCAAGTAGTAGAAGCAGCCGAAGAATACCGCCCTTTCTTGTTGCCGGCGCCGCCGTCTAAGCCGCGCCTCATGGCCGTCAACCAGACCGCTGTGCACCTGAGCTGGCTGCCCAACTCCCAGATGGGCGGAGGTTCCGACCAGACGTACACGGTGGAGTTCTGGCGCCAGGGCTGGGAGGAGTGGCGGGTGGCGGACGCCCTCATCTCGCAGGAGTCGTGTGTGGTGGGCGGGCTGACGCCTGGCCACACCTACACCTTCCTGGTCCGTGCCGTCGACCCGCGAGGGGCGTCGTTCCCGAGTCCCTGGTCCGACCCGGTCACGACCCGCTCTCCCCGCAACCCGAGTCTCACGGAGGACGAGGTCCGTCACGTCCGCCGCCGCCTCTCGCGCCCCGCTGTCACGCTCACCGACGCCACAGTCACCGGCCCCGACAGTGTCCTTCTCAGCTGGGAGTTCCTTGTGCTGGCGGACGGGGCCGTCGAGGGCGTGCTGGTGTACGCCGTCAGCGACTCGGGCGCCGTGCAGGTGGCCACCGTGCTTGGGTCATCGACATCTTCTCACCTTATGCAAGGTCTCCAGGCCAATACTCCTTACACCTTTTTCATTGTCCCCTTCTGGCGCAGCATCGAAGGCACACCATCTAACTCATATTCGCTGCAAACCCCACAAGATGGTAAGTACTCCTTCGTTTACTATTATGCAAAACGTATGCAATTACTGTCCTCATATCGTTGTCGTAAGCCAAAACTTGATTTGATATTTAAGTACTCTGTATATCCATTAAATATAAACTTTATTTTCCCCAGTGCCATCAGTCGCTCCCACTGACGTACGCGTTACGCCACTCGAGGAAGGATCTGTACTCATCACGTGGTCGACGCTGGAGCCGGAAAAAGCCAGAGGAGAGATCGTTGGTTACCAGGTCGTCATAAGTCACAATACTACATATACGACAGAAACCGTCGTTAATCCGTGGTTAGACGCAACTGGCTTAGTTCCAGGTCAGCTGTACACTATTCGCGTATCTGCTGTAACAAAAGAAGGTCCCGGTCCCTTCACTGCGCCTTTGTTGGTGGATATTGGACCTTCGCAAGTCGACTCTCACCCACGACAGGAAAGCGATATCGCAGGCACTCATTTTCAGGAACCAGAAAGACCCCAGTGGTTAATAGTTCTTCATATTATAACACCCATCGTACTGCTGATGTCTTTAGCAACTTTGCTGTACGTACGAAAACTGAATGATAAGCCAGTGACCTCAACTGCACCGAAGTCTTCCCTGCTGTATCAAGTCCCAGAATGTCTCTTCTCGGCGCAGCACCCCGAGTCTGCAAGCACATGCAGCGAGAACATGATTTTAGCGCCTAATAAGAGCCAGTTTTCGAGTGCCTCGTCTTCCCCGCTGCTGAGGTACCATGAGCGGGTGAACGAGTACGCAGAGCCGAGGTTCCAGAAGCCC